>NC_056739.1:1864746909-1864926428 GCF_019279795.1 Protopterus annectens
AGCAAAACAGCTAACACAGCTGGTGGAGACCAATTTATTGCACAGAAGTTATATAAAAAAAGGTAAGCACTTTCACTCCATACATGGCACTTCATCAGACCATCAGTCAGTTAAAACTGTGCATTTAAATAATAAAATCAATTATCTTAAAAGAGGTCTTAAAGGTACAGTCTTATTTAAACCCAAACCTTTATTTGCTTGCAGTTCAAGCATCCATTTCATTTCTAAACATTGTTTTTTATATAACTTTTGTGCAATAAACTGATCTCCACTAGCTGTGTTAGCTGTTTTGCTTTTCTATTTAATTTTTTGTCATGCTTGTTCAGCTTTCACCCATTGCTGCAATTTTCCCATACAGTAAGCCACTCTAATGAGTGATTCCCCAAGTGGAAACATATTCCATGAAAATACGTGAGCCAAACAATTCCTTGCAGACTCAATGAATCAATGAATGATATGTAGAAGACTTCAGGCAAACAACAATACATTGAGTGTGCATCAAGGGGTTACAGCCGAGCTAATGAAGGAGTGGGAATGAAAGAGGACAGGGTAGTACTGAGGTATTTGAGCAGTATCCCCTATTTCATAGTATCAAATGTAGTAGGAAGATCAAAAAAGCCTGAATGGAGCCAACCTATGATCCTTCATCACAAGGAAGTCATTTTCAACCATTAAGAGGTCCATCTCAGTGATATGTGTGAATATGAAGCTGGGCCAACCCAAAGCAATGGTGACTAGTGATATTAGGAAGGAATATTATTGAAAATAGATCAATTTTCTGTAACATTTCTTAGAAATGGACGTGTGGTAATTAAGCAGTGTCATCTCAAATCATTTGAAGTAATACAAAGTTTCTTACAAGCAGGTATAGCTACAACTTCTTTAATGAAATATAGAGATATCCCCTTATCCTTATGGATGTCTGCATGAACTTTAGTGGAAAAGCAAACAAAGAAAATTAGTTAATTGTACATCACTGAAACAACTAATCAAATTCCAGTTATGTGTGACATACAAATGGCCTGTTACTTAGCTATAAATACTGAAAGCAGCTTTAAAAATATATCTTAGGCTGTTTTCAGGAAACATACAATAATGGTTGTCAAATAAAAGACCCCCTTCCCCCAAAAAAATACCAAATACAAGTTTATGCATTGTGACAATTTATTAAAAAATCAAATACAAAAATTCAGAAAACCAATTGTTTTTATAACAAATTACTTTTGAACACTAAACTGCAAACTGTATGTTTAACATCACTATGAACTGTAACCATTCATTGCTGGTTCGTGCCCCCCGCCACTCTGCTGGCCAGCATCTCCCAACAACTGGGTCGTGTACACAGTGTCGCCTCATCTCACCCACGAATCATGATTTGATCTGCTGTGAGTTTCCTCCCCTTGTGGAATATAACAACTATCTGCAACTCATGTTCTTCATTTTAGCCCCCTCCCCCATTCTGAACCAAAATGTTTCTTGAGTAGTTAACTGTATGAATTACTGATTTTTTGTTTTAAATACATCCTGAACATGAAAAGCTAAATGCAAATTAAACACTTCTCACCCCAGGTCATTCAAGTGACTGATATCAGTGTTGTGATTGATTACAGAGAAACTAGTCTGCTTAGCTCTATAGGTTATTCTATTTTTCAAAAATGTTGAGGAATTTCAATAGCAGTGGGTTTGCAGGCACCACTCCAAATTAATATCAGTAAGATGTAAGGCCATCTTATGTATTTAAATGGGAATTTTTAGCATAAAATGGCTAAGTCAGCCAATATTTTACTGAGTAGAGTCTGTTTGGGTGAGTAACACAGATTGTTGCATCCCAAATTAATTACTAGTGTATCAGGCATCCTGTTGAAGGTAAGTAAACTCTAAAGAGACAGTAACAACTGAAACCATACTAAGCCTGTTACTGTCCACTGAGCAGGACCAAGTCCAATATCCATGCCACTAGGTCTGATGGATGCTCTGTGGCTGCCCTGCAGATGAAGGAGTGGTCTATGATTAGCACCAGGGATGGACTTAAAATTGCAAATATAAATACAATAGTCTAATCTACCTGAGAAAGAGATCTGATTTTCATCTTCCTGAATTCTTTATTAGACCTACACATTGCTCATCCCTGCCTATAGCCCTCATGAGTGATGCCCTGACAAACCCAAGCCTTTTTTCAGCATGGTGTTGGCATCTATGGATGATACAAGCTGCCATTTTATTGCTGGAATACCAAATCATGAAGCAAAACTTCACCCAAAGTATTCTGCATTGCCATGGCTCAGTGAATGGGACAGGAAGCCACACCTTCTGATTTCTGTAAAGAAATTTGATTGCCACCTCCAGTTTGAACTATGTTAGATTTTCTTACCTAAACTAACACATACAAATGTGTTACTACAACATCAACTTATAGTAGTGACTGGATTAACTCACTAATTCTGAAGACATCAGTGTAGAGTTAGGCAAATAATATTACCCATTGTACTTGTGAATAAAATTTCCAAACTGATTTCTTTGCTCCTTTTCTTACAAATGGCAGCAAATGGCAGCAACTGTTCCCTTTAGGCTTACTAGAATCTCTGTGGTTGGCATTCATGTGACTCCATCCTTTCCATAATCTTTTGATAACCCAGTGATGAGTCAAATTAGGCAGCTCTAAGCATCTTGCCAACAAAGCTAATGCAGTAATTTGTATGTCTAGGGACCTGGTTGGAGTCTTTAGGATTACCTATAAAGAATACAGTGAATCATAATATCCAGTGATCAGTCCCTATCTTTAACAATGCTTTTTTTTTTTTAATTTTGATATGGCAAACTGTAAGATCTCTTGGTGTTTGCAGCCCAATGAATTACCCAATAAAGTCAGCATCATGTTTCTCTGTGAAGCCATATTTGCTGAGGGACTGCTATGGGAAAGCACTGAGCCTTTGGAGCCAGTGATCAAAACCTAGAAATCTAGAGACGGGATAAGCTATAAGCAATAACATTCTGAACACCAGGTACACATTTAGCAGAGAATGTTAGATTGCTTCATTAACTGAGTAATATTAGCATCCTCAAACCAGACTGAACTCTGATCAGGATGATGTGGTAATGGCTTGGTTATCAAAATGAAAAATAAGTTTTTTGTCCATGAACTGATCTTGGCAAATAAACTACAGCTCATATAGGAAGGGTTTCCAAGAATGTAACATCTTTTCTGACTAACAGGCCAAGAAGACAGCAATTTAGTTGAAGAATCATTTGCTCCCGAAGTAACCACCCATGCCTATGTTAGCCACTGCGTCTGTAAACAGCTGGAATGGAATCCAAGGAAACCCAATTAGATTCACACAATGTGACCTCATTGAACTGACCCAGGAATGTTTTCCACAAATATAGATTGTCTTTTATTTTTTTTTGAGATTCACATCCAGTGATGTTTTTTCACCCTCCTTTTAAGAGATTAGTCAAGGGCCTTGTGAACATTCTACTTGGGGGTTTAAGTAAACCCATAAATGACATGACCTGACTCACTCTGGCCATGGAATCTAACAGAAACTTATTAATGGTTAACTTCAGGCATTCTATATTGTTATTGGGCAGTCTGAATGATGAACAATTTTGATTTCTAAACCTAGAAATGTAATGTAGTGACATGGACTTTCCATATTATCAATGGCCAGTAGGACCCTGAGGTAATAACATAGGTCAATGAAACTGTCCATGCCTACACTGGCACCTTCCCTTCCTTCCCCAGTGATGTGAACATCATCAAGGTAATGAATTACAGAATGATTCATAGTACTTTGCTGTCAGCAGTAGTGTGAAGCTGTGCTAAAATACACAAAAATAGCACAGGCAGTGGACTGTACCATTGGCATGGCCCTGTCAAAATGCAAATGACCCTGGAAGGACAAACCAAGCCTAGGAGAGTGTTGCTCACGAATAGGTAATGAATGAAAAGCTGAATTAACATTGAGCTTACCTTGCCAAGGCTCACTAAAATTCCTAATAATTGCTGCCACATCATCCAATGATATACTTTACCTTGGCGTCATCCTTCAAGACAAGGTTGTTCTTTGATGACCCAGCTGGGGAGAAAAAATGATGAATTAGGCAGAATTTGCCTTCTATTTTCTTTGGAGCTAGTCCAATGTGTGAGGTCATGAACTGGTCTCAGAGTGAAGCATTAAATGGGTCAATCATCCTTCCAGTCTGTATTTTTTCATAAAGAATAATATTATGTTGTCTTTCCAGAGAGCAGATTTCAAGTTCTTGACAATCTTTTTATTAAAGGGAACATTGGACTTCAATGAAAAAGCCATATATCAACCCTTGCATTAGTATTATTTCTGTTTTGTGGTCAGGGTAAACCTCAAGTTCATGGACGAGTGCATCTTCTTTAATGGGGAGTGCATTGCATTGCTGCTGTTGTCCCTGAAGGAAAAAAAATAAAACTTCTGTAGGCTCAAAAAGAACCTTTTCCCAGAAAGGACCTGTCTGCTTTGATGGCAAGAATTTATCACTACTGTGTACTCCTGGAGTTGGTCTGGATTGACTGATCTTTTGTCAGCAATTAAATGCTGGAATGGATCTTCTGCAATGGCAAATGGACCAAAAACATTTCTGCCCAACAAGCTTTAGTGCTCTGAGAATCTGGATTGGTTCCTGCATTGTTTGAGGACATTCTGGCCACTGTGTCACTTAACCAGGTATTGGGATGATACTGATCCCACCTTTACAACTTATTAACCATCTTTAATTTCCTGATCCTTTGATTGTAACCTAACCCCCCCCCCCCATGAGCAGGATGAAGTTCTCTAGTAGTCAGTCAGTAAGTAAGAAATCAAAAGCAAGGCCAAATGAGAATCATTTTCAATAAGGACAGCCATAAATATTAAGATACCTGAAGCCCAAGAGTCCCAGTTTTTCTGAGTCCATCTATTGTTTGACCATTTGCCTAGTGCAGCCAAGGTGGTCATTAAATCCTTGGAGGCTGCTTTTTTTTTGTTTCCAATAACCTTTGCATCTCATCTGCATCTGCCAAATCCAATAGTCTATGTATTCTCCCTTAATGATTTTGTTTTTAATGGATTTAGGAATGTGAACCATTATGTGTGACCCTGGGGCATTGCCATTTTTCATTGAAGATTCAGATGCATTGTCCATTGAGGGCATTGGCAACAACATAATTGGAATCCTAGTTTCAGAAATGGAATTAACCTTTGAACTGCCTATTAAACTGATTGTCCTCAGTTATATTAGGAAGGGATGGCCACCTGCGAGGTATTAGAAGTTTTTTTTTTCCTTCCCTTAGAACAACTGGCCAGGCCAAACTTTTTCTAAAATTAAAGCAAATACCCTACTTCTACTGGCATCTGGAAGAGACTGCAAACGTTCTTGTAGGTACTCTTGTGTCTGATTTACCATGACTTTCCCCTCTCCCTTCCCTTCACCATGGAGACCTTCATTATCTGAATGATCTAGAGTGGATGCTGGGATGGCAGCATCTGATTGAACTTTCAGTTCTGCTGTGATTATGGCAGTCTTCTGGAATGGCAGCTGTTCTTCTAGATCAAGCCTTCAGCTGACTGGAAGGAATCTAATTTGTCTGTCATTCGACCGTTCTTTGACCATATAGGACATGACTACCTTCAGCTTCTAATTTCTGAAACTCCAAAGTTATTCCAGCCCATCAAGAGTTCAGTAACTTTAGGGTTATAGAACCTAGAAAGAAGAAAAATATGAATAGTGATATGCTTCAAATCAATCTCCAATGTAAACCAAGTGATGGAGAGGACATGGAGAGGAAGAATCCCTTGAAAAAGTGATGTAAAAGCCTACTATTAAAGCCACCCTGTAGGTAGTGCCCATGATTCTCAACAATATAAGATTCTAAATCATAACTGTAAAACCTAAAAATTATATATTTACATTTTTAAAAATAGCAAGAACCTTAACATGCCATTCTTCAGCTATTGTTATTATAATATATAAAGATATAATAATAAATGGAGTTAAAGCTAAATAGTTTCTAAAACTAAGCATAGTCTGAGGGAGACACACAATGAACTGCCCTGGTTTGATTGTATTCAAATTAAGTACTTAAAAGTACCTAAACATGAGACCTACATCTTCATAATTTTAAGGAGTAACCCAGAGTAAACTCAAATTAATATTGTATATTTTATTAATTTTTAAGACACGCGGTGCTGGATTCTTCAGGAAAAAAAATACTAATGCCTAACACTTGACACAACAGACATACTTGATAATTTAATAAAGATGTTTCTTGTTTGGCTTGAATGATGTCCGGTAACAGACTATAAACACAAAAAGCAGCTATTGTGAAGACTGAATATCACAAGACAGGGTGGAAGCCAATCACTTGAGTAATCTGCCCACCAATTGATGTTGAGGGAGAAAGCAGATTAGTAACTCCTACTGATGACAAGTCCAGTCCCACTGATTACAGTTTTTGCTTAGGCAAATACTGTATTATGCCCCCTGAGATTCTTTCTAGTATAGTTATATAAAGAAATAACCACAATCCCCTTCTTACTTCTCACAATATTTTGTACTTCTCTGACAGTATTAGCTAAAGTCAAAGTATTTGTTACTGAGAAGATGTAAACTTATTGGAGCCTAAACCACAACAAAACAAGACAAAGAAATGTAACAATAAACTTAAGCACTTGCTAACATCTCATATAAAAGTGTATAAGTCTATCTTAGCATATGCTTTTTTACTCATATTCAGATCCAATGTTTACATTTAGTAGCGTAGGTTAGACAAGGGCTTTGGTGAATAACAGTGTCACCCTTTTCCACTTTTTATTTGACCATCCCATTCTTTCCAATTACTCACATTAATTTATCAAATAATGAGGCATGCTGTAGTCTGGCAGACGTATTTGATAAGAAATTAAGTGCATAAAATGTATTTTATTTTACCATTATTTTCAATGGACCACACCTCCACACTAGTGGGAAGCCTGAAATATACCTTTCTAATAAACCTTTGTTTCATCATAATTACAATATCCTAGCCAGCAAAGATGCATTTTTTTCTGTAAAAGCTGGATTAAGAATTATCTTCTCCATCTCAGTTTTGAAGTACCACAAACAGGAGATGATTGTTACCATTTATACACCATGCTGCTCTTCCAGATTATTGATTTGTGGGACAGATAAGTGATTAGCATGGATCTGACTGCAATACTCTTTATGTGCTACAATCACATCCACATTGTGCTGATATAATGTCAGAACCAAACTTTTATGTATTTCACACACAGAGCTCTTTTCTCTCTTTTTTGTCTTGGGACTAAATATACAGCTAATTAATCTAACACATTTTACTAAAAGTTTTAGGGTCTATATTATAACAACAAATGATCAAATGATCGAACGTTGTTATATCGAACTCAAAGGCTCGAATTCACAACACATCGAACTACCAGAACAGCAATTTTTTTCCCAGGGAAAAAATTGCTGTACCCCCCCCCCAAAAAAAACCCCAAAAAAGCATTCAAACATTACATAAAGTGGGGGGCAATGCCCCCCACACCCACAACAAAAGACGCATTTGACAAAATGCGTCTTTGGTCTTCTGATAGGAACCCAAGTTTTAGAAGAAAAAAATCATACCATTACAGAAATAAAGCCTACTAAAGGTTATGTCATTTCAGGATAAAAATAACAATCAGGAATATAAAAACTACATTTCCAAAACATTTCAGGTAGAACAAGAACATGTTTGCTAGTTTTTCATGATGGCTAATATAAATACCCTCAAATATATCCATTTTTTTATTGCTATAACATCACATAGAAATTTATTTCATTATAATTTCAAGGTTTTGAAATATTAAGCACTGTTGCTCTGAATAATTTCGCATGAAAATAAAATGAGATATAAATATTCAGTTGTTTTATTGTCTTTCAGCCTAGAAACATATACAAAACAAACTCCGCATGTGAATAGCCCGATATCAAAGAGTTCACCAGACTTCGCAAAATCATTCTGTCAAAACACCTATTTATATAAGATGCAAAAATAGCCAAGTTACTGAGGAAGTGGCTTTGAAGTTTCTGGAGGATGAAGATTCAGATGAATGTTTTAACAATGACCTGAGTCTGGTTGGGCAAGCTAATCCAATTTTTAACAGTGTAATGATTGACGCAGTGAAGATTTTATATACAGATACTGGAAACGTGGTTAAAAAGCTAAATGGTAGGAAAGTTGATGAAATATTGGTTATTTGGAAAAGAAGGTGTATAAACAAAAGGGAATAGATGGCAATGGTGCTGGGAACTGCCTCCTGAGAAGCAAGTAACTAATATGGTGCTTTTGTTCAGTTCTGGGGCATGTAATGTTAACTGTGTTTAAACAACACATATATATATATATGTCTTGATGAAGAAAAGGAAATAAACCTGTCTCTGGCTGGCACTGCAAGTTATGGTGGCAGTCAAATATATATATATATATATATATATATATATATATATATATATATATATATATATATATATATATATATATATATTTATTTATATATAAAATGTGGGGAAGGCAGCAGTTTTCAGAATATTCATGAAAGACTGAGGAACGTCTGGAAGTGAGCAAAGATGGGTGGTACTGGAGGTCATTTTTCGAAGATTGGGGTTACTAATTCTGAATAACAAGAGACTGACTGGATGAAATAATAATTGTTGGTTTGGAATTACCATGTCATATCTGGAAAAGTAGGTGGTCACAGTAAATTTAGATTCATCTTCATCAAATGTTTGGCATGATAGTAATGTGTGAAGTGCAAACGGTGCCCATTGGATACTCGGGAGACTGATGAGTTATTGGTCAGATTTCTGAAGGCCAGTCTAATAGAGGATTAGAGAGATGACATACATCATGCAAAGGAAGGCCAACTCTACTGTGATGAGTTCAGTAACTTGCAGTATAAAGACTCATATCGTAAGGGAAAGACAGGGTTGTGCAAACATTATATGGATACACAGTTTTGTGAAAGGTGTGGCAAATGATGAACTCAGAAGGATGAATGTTGTGGTGAGAAACAGGCCGGGGGTGACAAATGCTGTTTTTGTAACACTGTAATTTTGGATGGGCTAAGATATCTCAGTGCCCGATTCTGTGATGTAAATAACTTTGTTACTTGGCCTTCTACCAAATCTATGCCATCTAAACTGTTTCATCTCATACTGGAGTCGTTAGAATTGGCTGGGATAGAGCTTAATCAGATGTCTTATATTCCACTCCTGCTGAAAGTCAACAAGCTATTACATCCAAGTGTCAGTTAAGTGGTACAACAGTTTGCTACTGACACTAAAATTGCCCTCTGTTTTTTTCAGCACTCGTACCTGTGATCTCCCATGCTTATTCATCTTACAGTTCTCATCCCACTGTGTTTGAATGCATCTGTTGTGAGCATACAGGAGAGGATAGTAAGAATAATTCAAACAGAAGGAATGATAGTTTGTTTTACAGCAGAAGTGCAGGTAATCCATTCAGTCTAAGGGGAGATTACATTTGCTGAAAGAAAATACAAAAAAAAGGGTAAGAAAAAGCAGGCTCATTAGACTTATTAAGTTAGATGTTGAAGTGCCATTAATTTACTCATACCAAAATATCACTTTTTTCTGAGTGATGCCACTATACATTATGAAATCAAAACAAAAAAGAATACTTCCAAACTCTACAAAACCAACATAATCACAATCCCAAGAAATTCTGGAGCGCAATCAACTCCCTACTCCATCCCGGAACTAATCACAATCTATCCCCAAACCCTGAAATAACCTCTCCAGAGTTAGCCTCACTCTTTAACTCCTATTTCATAGAAACTATTACTAAACTTACTTCCACCTTCCTACCTATAAACACAAACCTAACTTACACTACTATACCACAAACCTTATCTACTTCAATAACCACTTTCTCTTTCTCCCTTATACCTACCTAAAACATAAAAAAACTTCTTCACTAACTGAAACCTTGCACCAAAGCCCCTGACAACCTACCTGCTGAATCCTTATAACTATCAGCCTCCTCCATAGCATACCCCATCAGTATCTTCATCAACAGATCTATTCAGGAATCTTGCATGCCAGATATCTGGAAGAAAGCATATGTCCTTCCATTCCATAAAGGAGGCAATAACTCTAACATCTCAAATTTCCAGCCTCTTGCCATACTCTTACCAATCTCAAAAATACTCGAAAAATGCTTTCAAACTCAGCTTATTAATCACCTGATGACACAACTGCTTTCCTCCACCCAGCACAGCTTTAGACCAGGACATAACACTAACACTGCCCTTATCTCCTTCCCGGACACATTTAATAGAGCTCGAGACTTTGGATCCTTCACCTCCGCACTCTTTCTTGATCTGTCAAAAGCATTTGACACAGTCTCCCACCCCCTTCTGCTTACCAAACTATCCAAACTAAGCATATCTCCCCCCACACTTCAATGGTTTACTATCTCACCAATAGGAAACAGTCTACTATTTGGCAGCAATGCTTCTCCCCTTTCATCAACACCAATACTGGGGTACCCCAGGGGTCTATACTGGGTCCCCTTCTTTTCAGTATATTCATCAATGACTTCCACACCTCTCTCTCCCACTGCTCTGTAATTCAGTATGCAGATGAGTCTACTATTATCTGCTCTTCTAAATCTGCATCTCTACTGCAACAACATACCCAAGCAGCTTTCACCTCAACCAAATCCTGGATGTCACAGAACCATCTGGAGCTTAACCCTAATAAAACCAAACCTTTAATATTTACCCCAAGTAAATGTAGCCCAGTCAATAGATCTGAACTCTCTGTCCATTCCCAAAATAACACTATCATTGAAGTCGTTCCCAATACAAAACTGCTAGGTGTCATCATTGACGACAACCTTACCTTTGGCCTTCATATCCACAATAATATCAGAAACACCCATCAAAAACTAGGAACCCTTTATAGGTACAACTGCTTTCTTAATTCCTCTGTAAAAAAGGCTCTTGCCTCATCATTTCTGCTTCCAAATCTCTTATATGGCATCCCCATCCTCACCAACATCCAGTCCTTTCTAAAAACTAAACTCAACTCATGTTACAATAAAATTGCCAAATTTGCTATAAATGCCAAATTCTCCACCCACCACTGCACCACACTGCAGCAACTAGACTGGCTTGAACTCCCTCATCACCTAATATACCTACAACTTACTGTTGCCTATAAACTTATTTACCTCCCAGCAGCCTGCCCATCTCTCACTAGTATACTGACCATCTACCATCCTAATCGTCACCTCAAGTCAGAGAACAAAATGCTATTAAATATCGACAAATGTAAGCTCTCTGCCGTCCAAATACTTTACTCTGTTACTGTTTCTAAACTATGGAATGACCTCCCCCTCCACTCAGAGCCATGTCTAATGCCTCTACCTTTAAAAAATCCCTTAAACTTCATCTCTCCTCACAGTGGTTATGCACTTCAACCTCTACAAATATCCACATAACTTGACCCTCTCACTGTCTTTCTCCTCTGCTCTCTATAACCACACTTCTTCCTTTTTCTCAACCACCCGACTCATTTTTCCACTCCCTTTGAGCCTGGAGTATATTTATTTATTTTATTTTACATTTGTTGACCGGAATAGTCCGACAGGATACATGTCCATTTTCAGCGGAGGCCCGGGGAGAAAAGCTCCAAGATAATAATACACACTAAACATTTAGTAAATGCTAGTTTCAAGCAGATTACAGTCATAAGCAATACCAGCATTTAGCACATGTAGTACTAACTTATTATAAAACACTTTACAAAACAACATTCTTTTCAAAGTTAAACATACATAACATTACATTCAGGTTTAAGACACACTGAGCAGCAGTTATACAATTGACCCTTCCTGAAATGGAGTAGTAGAAAAAAGATAGAAGTAGTTGAAGGTAAAGCACCTAAGAAATAGAGAGGTCACTAGTCGGGGTTAGTGCAAGGACATGACCAATGAGTTTTGAAGTATTTCTTGAGTTTGTTTTTGAATTGAGTTAGTGAGGTTTCTAGGGTCAAGTCAGCTGGGAGTCTGTTCCATATTTTTCCAACAGAGTTGGCAAACAGCGAGTCCCCAGCTGAATAGTTGGATTTGTATGTTTGAACTAGGAATCTAGTGGATGATCGCAGTGGCCGGGTCTACATCTCTACGTCTACATTACCATACTGTTTTTCGTTCTTCTCTGCTATTTATCTTCCTCAATATTTAATTTACCTTTATTTCGTAGTTTCAGTCCATGACTGTATGCTGTTTCCTCACTGTCTGTCTCCAATTCACCCTCTGTTACTAATCTATTGTATGTAATCATAATTTTCATCTCCATTTTTATCTCTGTCAATAATTTAATGTATGCAATCATAATGTTTTTTTTGCTACTGTTGTATTACATATCCTGTATCATTGTAACATATTTTTTGTCTGTATGTGTTAAATGTGGAGCTTTTCTCCCTGGGCCTCCACTGAAAATGGGTTCTTCTGGCCCAGTGGACTACCCTGGTAATCAAATGCAATAAATAAAATAAAATAAATAAATAAAATAGCATTGAAACATGCGACTGTGTCTAAAATCAAAGGACTTGTAATACACTGCAGTCAGACATTTCATCATCTCATTTTTTTTTCTTTCAGTTTTCTGAGGTTAACACAAATACTCAGAACCAAAGTAAAATGTTTTCTGAGAATGCCATTTGAGTTTGCTGGCTTTATCACATTTTGCATAAAAACAGACCAACAGAGAGGAGAGAACAATGTGGGAACCTGATAATATTAATGTGCGGGGTTTATTGTCACTCAGATCTGTGAAGAGAAATAAGTTAGACTTATCAGGCAGCATATATGGGAATTATTCTGGTAGCTTTGAAAAGATTTAATAAGCTATGAAAAGGTTATCATAATTATAATGTTCTTATCAGAGCATTCAGGATTGTCAGATATTCTTGTAACCTTAATATCTACTTCTGCAGTACACCTAATTTTAACTTGCACATTAGAGTTTCTGAAGAAGAGCTCGCAATACAATGTTACCAGGCTGAGATGTAATTAAATTTTCCTAAAACTATAGTAATTGGTACTTCACAAAATAAATGAACACAAAGACCTGGGATTCTGTTGGACAGTAATCCTTACATTTTTTCAATAGACACATGCAGACACACCTGTTTGCAAATATATATATATATATATATATATATATATATATATATATATATATATATATATATATATATATATATATATATATATATATATATATATATATATATATATATATATATATATATATATATATATATATATATATATATATATATATATATATATATATATATATATATATATATATATATATATATATATATATATATATATATATATATATATATATATATATATATATATATATATATATATATACATACATATATATTTAGAGGGTTCCTTTTATTTTGTCAGTAATCTTACATTCAATTTTTATTAGTCTGCATTACATCAAATTTCATTGTACCATGTATGCTGAAAATTAATAATGTGCATCTGGTTTAGCTAAACAGTATAAGAGAATATGTATGATTCACTTATATTGCTGTTAGTTTGGAGTTTGCTGTACGGTGCTGGATGTCATCTTATGGCATTTTTGTTTTGCTTTAAACTATAGATGTTGTGATTGTCTGCATGTTTCATGCAAGAATTTTATTAACGGCTGGCAAAGTTTTGTCCCTTTTCCTCCCTGCTGTGCAATCCAGTTGTTATTTATAAGTAGGAGGGATATATGAAGAAAGTTTTCATAGGTTAGTACTAAGCTAACTACCCTCATAAGCCTAGCCAATTATCTCTTGTGAGACTCAAACCATACACCTTGTGTTTGTAAGACAAACACCTTAACCATTAGGCCACACTCCCAACCCTATAGATAAGTACTAGGCTAACAACCCTTGCAAGCCATTTTAAGCCTAGTAAATTCTCTCTGGTGAGACTCAAACCCTGCACCTTGTGTTTGTAAGGCAAACACATGAGCCATTAGGCTACCCTCACAATCCTCTGTGTGCTTTATTTTTCTTTCTTTTTCTTTTGTGATCATTTTATTAGTTTGTTGTACTGAGTTTAAAAAATCAAGCATGTGTACCTCTGTTTTATTTTATTACTGTATGAATTTTTTTAAATGATTTATTTTAGAATTGCTAGTTAACATCATTCTTGCTAATGCTTGTCATTTTTTCACTACTGAAAATTGCTGCTGTACAGAAACAGTTATTTTGTAGGGTGGGAGTAGAAGATACAACTGTCTGGTGATGGTGCTGCTTTCTGGGAATTGCTGTACAGTTTCAAAAATCTTGGCTATGTCACCTGCTTTATCATTCCCTTGACATAATTGAACTGCAATTGATTCCTTGTATGCAGTAGTTAGTCACGGGTAATGGCATTTATTTCTTGCAAATCTGGGAAGATTTTGGATATCTGCCCCTGTTCTTGTTTAAATCCCCCCCAAAAAAAAAACATTATGATAGCACAAGGAAAGATCTCCCCTTGGCAGTGTCATCTCTTAAAAATAATGAGGCACGCTGTAGTTGTATGAGGATTCCTGCTGATTAATTTATCATGTCTGGTCCACTCCCCATACACTTCCTGTTTATTTCTATGTATTGGAGGTGCCATATTCTCTGTGCATGATGCCAGTGTAGTAATAGAATGATATATTATGTTATACAGTCCATCCTCTGCAGACTTTTTGTCCATATATGCCAAACATAAAGCTAACTGAATAATATTTTGTGACAAAATTATAATGCTGCTCCTATAGTGTTTTTTCTGCCTCTGTGTGAATCTGTCTGAATTTCTGGCAAAATGTATGAATGTATGGCATTTTATATGAACACACACACACACACACACACACACACACACACACACACACACACACACATATATCTATATATATACATATATATATATATATATATATATATACATATAGATATATATATATATATATATATATATATATATATATATATATATATATGTATATATATATATATCTATATATATACATATACATATATATATATATATATATATATATATATATATATATATACACACACACACACACACACACACACACACACACACACACACACACACACACACACACACACACACACACACACACACACGAGTATATATGTATACAGAAAGAGGGAAAAGAAAGAGATGTATGTGTTGCTGTGTTGCTTGTACTTTCTAAAATGGATTGAATAATCAATAATGAATGAATATTTTAAAAAGATATAGCCTAAAATGGACAGAGAACAGAATTCAAAAAGCCTTACTCTGAAGAATTACAGAATCAAGAAATAAATTGAGTAGTAATAATAAATATTTTTATAGGGAAAGCACAAAATTTAATTCCACTATTTCATGCTACCATATTAACAAGAAGGTAAAAAAGCATATCAGTCACATATTTTGCACTGCATTTTTTCTTGGTGCCTATTCTAAATTTGTTCTAGTACTTCCATTATTACATTGCTGACTAAGCTTACATTTCTGACTGCTTAAATTGCTCCTATGTCTTCAGTTCTTTTTCCCTGTGCTTCCTTTTTTTCTGAGATATTACTGCTGTTAAAGTTTTGTAACAGTGCTGTACTGCTATTTTGGCCAAATGTTTTTCTCTACCCACTTGATTTATTGTTTTTTTAAGGGTTATGTTTCATTAACCAATAGTATGCCAATCCTTTTTGCATTTTACTTTTTACCTTTCTATGCTGATCTTTAATAATGTTGTTTTACCAGATGAGTTACTGATTGCCTTTCTATCTAAAGGCACTGTGACAGTTTACTGGTTTGTACTAGCTACTAGCTATAGTTTCTGATAAGAAGTCTGACCAGCTTATGCTCCTGTGCTGGTCTTTGACAGCACCCTTGCTAGTTTAGACACAGGTTGAGTAATGTGTAATAGTTTTTGATTTGCTTCACTTCACATAACTTAACTTGTTCTTGACTAGTAACTGCAGAATGTTGCACATCCAGAAGCCTACACGATTCCTGAGTATTTTCTGAAAATTATGTTAAAAAAATAAGCTAAAAAAGTTAAATATATTGTGAATAGTTAATACTATTTAAAAGGTGCAAGGAGCAATGTATTCAGCAGGGAGTCTTGTTTACAATGATAGATGCCAGTGTATTCACAGTATTACATCAATTATATAGTACTTTATAAGGCAGAAAAAAACAGAATCACATTTTCCTCTAAATTCTTTGAAATAAATACATCTTGGAAATGGTACAAACTGGAACTGCTTGCAGTAAGGCATATATATATATATATATATATATATATATATATATATATATATATATATATATATATATATATCTTAGGCTGCAAAAATTAACTTGGCAGCTCATGGGCACACGTGTTAATGAGCACGGCCAAAACCTGAGTTCACCTATTGTGGTAGAGGTAAGTGCTAGAGCACTGTAGCAAACAGGTAATGTTGACAGCTGTATGCCTGCACACATATGAGGGGCTGCATGTGTGAATGGTGAATGTAGTGAGTGTGTGTCTATGAGGTCACACTTGGGACATTAATGAGGGTGTAAGTTAGTTGCATGTGTGTGTGTTGCGTGTGTGTGTGTGTGTGTGTGTGTGTGTGTGTGTGTGTGTGTGTGTGTGTGTGTGTGTGTGTGTGTGTGTATGAGTGAACAGATGAGTGTGTCCATCAGTGTGATGGGGAGGGGAGGCGGCTGTGTGTGTGTATATGTGTGTGTTTATGGAATGAATGTGTGAATGAGTGTATGTGAAGAGTTGACTTGAGGCTAACATATATGTACACTTCCTTAGACTAAGGAGCAGCCCCTGCAACATTGGTTCACGTGCACTCGTCTCCAATGATAACATTTACATTTATTGTTAAAGCCACTTAACAAAGATGTTTGATGGGGAGAGCACAAGAGACCAGGGATATCTCTGTAACATGATCTGGGTTGGAGAAGCCTTAGACACTAGGGATATCCCTTTAATATGATGTGGCTCAGGGGATGCACTTGACACCAAGGATTTCTCTGTAATATGGTGTGGGTTGGGGGGAGCATATACCTATAATATGACATGAGTCAGGGCAGAACAAGGCAACCTTGATAACCTTTTAATATTATGTGGATTGAAGGGTGATATAAGCACCAGGGATATCTGTGTAATATAGTGTGCTTTGGGGAGACTATGACACACCAGGGATATACTTTTAATATGACATGGGCCAGGGGGGTGTACTAGTCCTGAGGGATTATATCTGTAATATGATGTTGGTCAGGTAGGGAGCAATAAACTCAAGAGATTTCTCTTTTATATGATGTGGGGTTGGGGAGCTCTAGACAACAGTGGTGTGGCTGTAGTATGATGTGGGCCAGGAGGAGCATTAGACACCAGTAATATCCCTTTAATATGACATAGGTCAGGGAAGCACAAGATACCATGGGTGCACTAGACAACATGCATATCACTGTAAAAATATTTGTATCAGGGAGTGCGCAAGACACCAGGGATATCTCAGAAACATGTTGTGGGTCAGGGGTGCACTTGACCCTTGCGATACTTCTGTAATATGATGTGGGTCAGGTGGTGCACTAGACCTCAGGAATATCTATCTCATTAATATGACATGGGCCAGGAATGCTCAAGACACCGGGGATATTTCCGTAACATTTTGTGGAACGGGGGCACACTTGACCCTTGGGTTACTTCTGTAATACAATGTGGGTCAGAGGGTGCACTAGACCCCAGGAATATCACTGTAATATAATTTGCATCAGGGAGAATTGGATACCAGGGACATCTCTGTAATACATTCTAGGTCAGGAGGAGCATTAGACTTCAGTGATATCCTTCTAAATGGCATAGGTCAGGGCATGCACCTGGGATAGCTCTATAATATGATATGGGTTGGGGGAGCACTAGTCATCAGGGATATCCCTTTAATATGATGTGGGATGGGGTGCACTACACACCAGGGATATCTCTGTGTTATGATGTGAGTCAGGGGCTGCAGTAGACACCAGGAATATCTCTATAATATTATGTGGGTCAGGGGGCACTAGACACCAAGCATATTTCTGTGATATGATCTAGGTCGGTGGGGGCACTGGACACCAGGGATATACCTTTACATATGACATGAGTCAGGGTGTGCACTAGACACCACAGATATGACATTATAGGTGTGAATGAATAATTTATCTGTCTCCAAGTTATTGCACCGACTGCACCTTACTTATTGTTCTTGAACTTTTACTGTGCTTACTGATCATCTAATCAGAAGGGTACGATTTCCCTTACATTACTATACTGAAATTCTATCTGCTACCAGTACTTGACTATCTTTTCATCCCAGTATTATTACTAGTTCTATTGTTAAGCCAGTGTTTTGTCAGTCCTCTGTATTCACTGTTTTTTCTAGATTTATTGTAGCTAGCCATCACTGCCATTATAAGTTTGCTATAGCTAGCTGAATTATAATCACTGTCCCTTTACTATCCCTGTACATTTATTGTAACTAGCTTTCTCTGCTCTTATATATTTGTTGCAACTAGCTGAATCACTGTCACTGTGGTGGTGCCTGTATTGTAGCTAGATTTCTCTGCCCTTGTATATTTGTTGTAACTAGTCAAATCACTGTGACTATGCCTGTACCAGTATTGTAACTAGCTTTCTCTGCCCTTGTTGTAACTAGCTGAATCACTGTCACTGTCTTTGTACCTTTATTGTAAAAAGCCAAATAGCTATCACTGTCAGCATATTTCTAGTCCTAGAGCCTATCATTTGCACAGTCAGGAAATATATCACAACTGATCTTACACATGATCTGCAGTGCCTTGATCTAAATCAATCTAACTTTGCTAAAGACAGATCCTGTTTAGACATTTTAGATTATTTGAAAAGGTCATGGGCAACATAAAATGGGCAACTATATTCAAACTGCTTAGGTAGAGCTGGCTAAAGTCTTTGATGAAGTTACTCATGTGGATATTATTAACAAGCTTACTCAATTTAACATTAAACCTGTACTAGACCACAGACTGTCTAAAAAAGGCCTACACACTTAGGATATGGAGTTACCCAGAGACTGTCTTGTGCACCTCCTCTCTGATATCTACTGTTGTGATGTTAAGGCAGAGGTTGATGGGAAATGGCTAAGTAAGCCTGCTGATATCTGCATACTAGCTGCTATCATATGTTCCCCTTCGAATTCACATTCAACTCATGGTTGTTCAGACACCTTAAATACATGCTTACTTAGACAGATACCAGGCATGCCAAAAGTGGGCTAAATACCAAATTAAATCCCCCCCAACAAAATTGAGACAGTTTTCAGGGATCTGGGTACCTTCCTTGAAAATTAACTGCCTTTGGAACATTATAAGTGAGTCATACTTCGGAAATCCTACCTTACTCAGCTAAATTCCAAATGTCATATCATCTAAGAATAAGGAAGTCATAATTTCACTCTGTACTTCCATCCTTCCATCAACAGACCCATCACAGAATGCAAAGCTCCTTATGGGGAGGGCTATACCTCACAACACCTCCTATATACATATACATGTTGCAGACAGTTGGAGTGTGAAGTTAAAGCAAGAGGCTTATAGCTTGGAAAGGACATCTACACTGAAAGAATTTGAACTTGAGTGAAGAGCAGTTTCAGTAATAGTTGGTAAATGGAACCTGGTTGTGAAGATTCTGCATAAGTAGCTTGCATAGATAAGTAACACAGAGATAAAGGTAGCACTACTTTTTAGGGAGTACCAAAGGCAGGAAAACTAACAAGGCTGGACTATGTTATGTGTGAAACGGCAACCCAAGTACTGTAGCCTTCAAATGTATTTAATTGGTATGAAAGCGCTACATGATATAATTTTATTTTTTTTTAATTCTGTGTTAAACAAATGTGCTTTGATTAAAAGAAATCAGACCCCTTGATGTTTGAAGCAAGGGAAAGTACTGAATAAGGTTGAAATATATTGAGTTAGTAACTCTAATGTACTACCATATTACCTCAATTACAGATCACTTTACAGCAAGTACTGTGAAAACTAAAGCAAAATATCTAAATTTTAATTTAAACAACCACATGCAGACAGAGAGAGACTGTAGAAAATACAGAAGTGGGACACAATGAAGATTGTACAGTTAAAATAGCAGGAAAAAAAATCAAAATTTGCAGAATACAGCAAAAGTTACACATAGCTTTTTTAAAATAACTATTCAACAACAGCAGAGGAAGGATGTGGACCACTATATGAGGTATGAGTATCACATGTTTATCTTAGCTCTGGCCTGGACCAGGCATACAGATTCTTTAAAGCTGGAGTGTCATTATATAATAGAATTTCAAAAACGTTTAACACACTAGTAGAAGACCATTGTAGCCTAGGCTACAGCTACTGTATATTTTCATTGTGATCTTTGCTGCTGCGTAGTTTAAATTATTTCCAATAGTAATGTGTATTTAGTTTGAAAGGAAAATGATTTAGTGTAAGATAACTTAAGTATTCATTTATAAATAATGCAGAACAAATAATTTGTATAGCTGATTTCAATAAATGGAAATAAAAGAGATACAGAAATAACCCTGTGACTGTAGTACTGTTTGCTATGACCTTAGAGTATATAGTGCTGGCTAGTTCAATGAGTTTGACATGAACACAGATCATCCAGCTCCATTTTTCTCAGGGCATACTGTTTGACTTTAAGCAGGTTATTTACTGTTATCAAGATACTGTTTCATACCTACTATATATATATATATATATATATATATATATATATATATATATATATATATATATGCATGCAAACATATGTGTGTGCATGTGTGTACTGCAGAGAAATTACTAGAAACTGTGCTAATTGTCTGCACAGAACCCATTAATTGTTTATTAATTTTTTCCTAGCCATATGCATTTAGCAATAAACTATTTGTCAAGGTTATTTGCTCAATTATTAAGAGGTTCATCGAACATTATAACCTTGATTGACAGAGATGACAAGAACTAGAAAGTGGTCATTCCCAGAGGCATACTAAGTCTGTAGGTCCTCAGAAGGGAGCAATAGGTTCCCACTCTGATTGCAGTTTAGTGTTCATAATCACCACTGAAGCAGATATTTATTTCTCCTTATATTCTCTATTTGAGTATGTAGTTTAGGTCAGATCCCTTTTATGTGCATAGAATATTATTAATGCCTGACCACTATGAAATAGTGTAGCTGCATCTGTATGTTAGAATTTTGTTTTCTCTGAGGTCCGTGTGACCTGTTAATGCTCAGTGTAAAATTATGCTACAACATCTTCATTACTGCAAATCCTTGTGCTTATATCATAAAACTCAGTGTTGGAATATTATACTTATTATTTTGTTGAAAATAATATTTTGTGGTTCAGGCATCTGACTACAGCATAAACAGTAGTTTTCCATGAAGTTATTTATTCTGATACAAATCTAAGCTGCAGAATCGAGAAATTATTGCACATCCAATTGCTGTGGCGGAAAACATAGGATAAAACAAAGAACAATATGAAAAGTGTTCTAATCATGTTGCTTTAATGGTCATCAATAGCACATTGCACTGGTGTATAAGTTAAACCAAGCAGTATGTAAACTGTTGAAGATTCAAGTGACAACTAACTAAAAAAAGGAAGCAGTAGGTATGTAATTTCAATACAGCAAGCTCTATAAACTCAAAGGCCTGAATCTGGGTCAGCAAGTTTAATTGCTATGTTTAGATTTGCTGCTCTTCTAGCAGTGATTAAATCACTGTTATCACTTCAGAGAGGAGAAGTTCTAAGAAATCAAAGTGTAAATGAATTCTCCCCTATTGTTCTGTAAATAGCTACCCAATCTTGTTTCAGCCAAGGTTGCAGGATAATCAAGCTGTTTTAATTTTTATTTTTTTCAACATCGTTCAAGTGGTTATTTGCATGACTGTCAACATCTTTAAGACTGGGCATGAATGATGCAGCTTCAGCTTCAACCCCAAGTTCAGCTTTATTTACATGCTTATTTCCTAAGTGTGTTATATAAATAAATTACATTGAAGAACTAAGATATAATGCAATGATGAACAGGAAGACTAAATATTAAAAACTATGGGAAGTTACTTACAGCAAGTCCATTCCAAATAATGTTTCTTGAAATGCATACAGAATAAAAACAGTATATAAAAACTGGAAAAAATGTAAAGATCAAAGTAAAATAATTTATGCAAAAAAACAATTTGTAAAAAATTCATAAATTTAAAAATAAAAATGAGTAGACTACACAACTGTCCAAGTGCTTCCCAGAGGTATACAAAGACAGTTATAAGAAATCTGCTTTAGAAAATAGCACAAAGTGACAGCCAAAGAGCACTGTCAGGCAAAGGTAATACTCAGGCTGTTAAGAGAATATGCTGTTAATGAATCTGCTGCTGGAAAAAAAAAAAAAAAAGCTGAAACTATCTTGAGACTGCCAGGTCCAGTCTGTGAGCAAAGCAGAGCCCAAAAATGTATTTTTAAACTGAAATCTTAGCTAAGGGTAGTACAAACAAATGTTCAAAAACTGTCTTGCATAGAGGATTGATGGAAGCCTACCAAGTGTTGCAAATGTAGGACAAGCAGCCATATCAAAATGCAGTGAAGTTACCAGGAAAAACATTGGATGCAGTTCTAATAAACTTAACCCCAACAGCGGAAAGATAACACAAGGTGCAGCAAATAGCATAAGGATGAAATACAGCAGACCATGTATTGCAAATTCAAAGCTCTTCAGGGCATCAACCTAAAGGGCCATACACCATGCAGCAGTGGAAACAATGCCATAAATAAACAAATATTATAAAGCACTAAGGAACATTTAGAACAGTTTAAATTAACATAAACCTCTCAACAACAACAACCCCCGTAAAAGAAAGTAAAAATGAAGCAGTTATAAATCATGTCATTGTTCATTCAAAATCGAAAGTCAAAAAATATTGCACAAATTGACAATGTTCATCCTAGGCAGTCAACTGCCAGCATGTTATACAAACCTCATGAATGTAAGCAGGCAGATAAATATGTATTTTTCCTTGCTTGGTTTGGCTGGTCCATGGACCCTTCTCCCATGACCTGAGCCTGAGACATTAGTGGTTATACCACAATGAACATAAGCATTTGTAATTACATATTTACAGTTAGCATTTACAAAGCAATGCCATGTCATAGGATTGCATTCTGCTTAATTATTCTTTTACTAGACAACATACAATAACATGGGTTAAATGTAACAGAACAATCACAGCTGTGCAACAAGAGTCTCACAATGGAGACTGTATCATGTGATAATAATGTTTGAAAAAAAAAACTGTACAAACTCCTGGGGCTGAAGTGAAATAAAAATATAAAATCAGTAAAACACTACTTATATTACAATAAGTAATGTTTTACTGATGATAATATTTGGCTTAGCATAAACATTGTTAAAGAGATTATCCATACCTTCATAGCTATAAACTGTTATCTTACAGCTCCTGGCTGGGGTTTATTCATGTTTTAATGTCTGGTTGTGGCTAATATATTATAATGCTCATTGTGCAGGGAAAACAATATTGCAATTATTACTGAGGTGGTAAAATTGTTGGTGTACGTACCTTTGTATGTATTGCAGTTGCATTTATTTTCTTTAATTAAATGGTGTTTGGGTTTCTTTCTGTAGGAATCACCAGTCTTTTGCATTACATATAACCTCTAGGAGTGAGTTTCAGTCTGCAGGGGCAGTCTAAAAGTCCCTTTGGCAATGGTGAGGCTACATTTTGGTCTTTGCAGTGTAAGAGACAGATGGTTTACACAGTACATCAAGCAGGAAACACATTTTATGGAAAGTTTTATGCCAAGGGGACAGTGCACCAAATAAAAAATCAGTATGTTAAAGAGCTGGACAGTTTGGAGACTGACTTTTTTTTGGAAGACAGTCTGCTTTGGGTTGGGTAATGGTATTCCATGGTATGTGACAACAATACAAAATGACTTATTTTGTTAATAATAATCTGTAGTGTTTTAGTATTTTGCAGAGAGTTTAATGCAATGACATATAAGCAGTACTCTGATTTTTGGAAATCAGTGTATTTTGTCTGATAGCTCATCTACATTGTGTTGTAAAATTGTATTTATTAATTTATAGGATGCTAACTGTTGCTCAAATATTGCACCAAGGTATTTGTGTTGTATCAATTGCATTAAGGTTCTGCTATTTTTTGAGCATACGATAATTGGTGTAGAGTTTAAGATAACATCAGTACAATTTTATAGCAATTGATTTATTTATTTTATTTTTTTGGCACTGGGCAAATTTAAAGTCTCTTTGAAGTTTGTCCACTATGTTTTTGGCAGCAACATTTCATCTAAACAGGGCAATGTCATTGTATACTGTAATATTTATTGTAGAGTTACCACTCAGAAAAGGGGCAATAAATGAAAATAACACTGACCACAGGACAAAGACCTAGTAGACTCCTTCTATGAATGTCAGCAAAAGTAAGAGCACTGACAATACCACAGCAGGGAAATTTATTACAAAAATAAAGAAAAAAATCAAAACAAAGTTACAAAGAATAAATCCTTACAAAACAGTGGTGAGCGCTTTCAGGGATCTACCCCTTCATCAGACAACAGTTAAAAATCCCATAATTCATTAAATACTGGAGGTTAGTCACATGATGTTTCAAAATTTCAGTTGTACCCAATAAGGACATAACAGTTAGTGTATCAGTACATATTAGCACAGTTATGCAAACAAAAAGACCATACACTAAAGGAATTATAGCTAAGATAAATAAGAAATGTATATAACCTTGTATGGTGTATAACTATATATAAAAAAAACTGATAATCCTAGTGACAACACTATATATCCATATATATATATATATATATATATATATATATATATATATATATATAAAATACATAAATATACAATACCAGTGCATCCAGCTTATATAGATACATACATTAAATTTATAAATAAATAATCAGACAATCTAAAATACAATGTAAAAAATATATAAAAAATTTATTGTAACATATTAAAAATCGAAAAATTCAAGAGAATCAATGTTTCAAAGGTCGAGCTTTTAAAAAAGGTTTAAGTGACACCATTTGATTCACCACTGAGGGCTTGTATGCATTAAATCTAATAATCCATCTCTGCTCAGCAGCTTCTGTGTCATTAGATAAATTACCCCACCTTAATTTCTCAGACAATATTTGTAAAACCAGAAAATTAAAAATATGTTCAGATCCTGTATTCATGTTGTGCATAGCAATCGCACTATTCTCCTTGCAGTTCCTAATATCCCTTTAATGTTCCAGGATCCTGTCCTTCAGGCATCTATTGGTCTTACCTATGTAGAACCTGTAGCATATGACACAGTAGGCGAAGTAGACCACGTTTGATGTGGTTCAACCAGCGGAGAGATTTCTTTGAGGGATGTGTAAAAGTCCTGCCGTTGTGTATATGTTTACATGCTCCACAATTTCTACACATGTATGTGCCAATCTAACTGATCTACTGACAGTATTGGTTGCGGCATTACTATAACATAGTTAATTTCTCAATGTTCTATTGTTCCTAAAAGTGAAACTTGGCTTAGTACCAACTATACCCTGTAGGTTGTCAATAGTGGATAGACTACCCCAATATTTGGTTACTACATCACATACTACATTTATGTTGCTTGCAGAAGTGAGTGGCATCCTAAGTGTGTTGTCTGTGTCTGTATGTATATGCCTTACCTCATCACGATCATTGACTTGCCCGCTTGCTAAAGTTGTAGTGTGCGTATCATAATAGGGTCTACATCTACCCGCCCTATTGCTCCAACCATCTAGAAAATTGGGGTATTCTATCCACGATTGATAACCTACAGGGTATAGTTGGAAGTAAGCCAACTTTCACTTTTAGGAACAATAGAACATTGAGAAATGAATTATGTTATAGTAATGCCACAGCCAATACTGTCAGTAGATCAGATAGATTGGGCACATACATGTGTAGAAATTGTGGAGCATGTAAACACATACACAATGGCAGGACTTTTACACATCCCTCAAAGAAATTCAGTCATAGCAGTAATCTCTCTGCTGATTGTACCCCATCAAACGTGATCTACTTTGCCTACTGTGTAGTATGCTACAGCTTCTACATAGGTAAGACCAGTAGACGCCTGAAGGACAGGATCCTCGAACATTATAGGGATATTAGGAACTGCAAGGAGAATAGTGCGATTGCTATGCACAACATGAATACAGGACCTGAACATATTTTTAAATTTCTGGTTTTACAAATATTGTCTGAGAAATTAAGGTGGGGTAATTCATCTAATGACACAGAAGCTGCTGAGCAGAGATGGATTATTAGATTTAATGCAGACAAGCCCCCAGGGTTGAATCAAATGGTGTTACTTAAACCTTTTTTAAAAGCTCGACCTTTGAAACATTGATTCTCTTGAATTTTTAGATTTTTAATATGTTACAATACATTTTTTATATATTTTTTACATTGTATTTTAGATTGTCTGATTATATATATATATATATATATATATATATATATTAGGATTTTATATTTCATATAAAAATGTTAATGTATGTAGCTATATAAGCTGGATGCACTAGTATTGTGTATATATATATATATATATATATATATATATATATATATATATATATGTATTTTTATATATATATGCATATATATATATATATATATATATATATATATATATATATATATATATATATATATATATATAGATTTATAGTGTTGTCACTACGATTATCAGGTTTTTATTATATATAGTTATACACTATACAAGGTTATATACATTTCTTATTTATCTTAGCTATAATTCCTTTAGTGTATGGTCTTTTTATTTGCATAACTGTGCTAATATGCACTGATGCACTAATTATTATGTCCTTATTGGGTACAACTGACATTTTGAAACATCATGCGACTAACTTCCAGTATTTAATGAATTATGGGATTTTTAACTGCTGTCTGATGAAGAGGCAGATCCCTGAAAGCGCTCACCACTGTTTTGTAAGGATTTATTCTTTGTAACTTTGTTTTAATTTTTTTCTTTATTTTTGTAATAAATCTCCCAGCTGTGGTACTGTCAGTGCTCTTACTTTTGTTGCTTTTCACTTTTCACTGACAGTTTTGTGCTTAGAGAGAGGATATTTACTTTTATTACTTCTATGAATGTGCCTGAGTCAGAAAATACATTGGTGATAATAATCCTTCAATTTTTTTTCATCTGAAGGGGTGAAATAGATGTTTTAAATTAATTTTTAGAATATATAGAAGCATCCATGGATTTTTAAGCTTTAAACACACTAAAAATCAAAACAGAATGCAATTCTTAGCTGTAGAATTATTTAAATGCAGAAGAATAGAAGTTAACTTAGTTGGAATTTTTAGACAGAATGCTGCGAGCAATACTTTTGCATGTTTTACTAGTGTCCACAGTATTTGGTTTAAAACAAATAGTATAAAATAGCCTGACAAATGCTTATAGAGTAACATCATTAGATGAAGATTTTGTTTGAAGCAGTGAAGGATGATTTTAAGCAAACGTTTTTAAATAGTGAATACCCTGTAAGTTTGATTCAACAAATGACTGATGAAGTGAAACAAAACAGTCTTTTTAAATATAAGCCAGTAACTAGTTATAAGAACATGAGTGAATTTTATCAAAAGAAAGAGAAACAAGGCAGAAGTGAGGTTAGCAGAAGGATATTGGACTATTGTCTAAACAACATTATTGTGAAAGGAATTATTAGCTCTAAATGGAAAATATTAAAAGTAAATCCAATTGTATGAGAAAGCACAGGGGAATTTTAGATGTTTACTTATAAGAAAAAAGTAATAAAAAAAGCTGTTAGCAATTTTATTAATATGAGACCAAAGTGTCAGGAAAGAAAGGGACTTAGCTCTTGCAAGCTTTGTAAATAACTGGACAAATATAACTAATGCCTCCAATATCTTAGTTGAAGAACATATCAGGACAATAGCAGCATTTTTAATTGTAATACAGAAGGGTTATATGTATAGCATTAAATGAAAAATGTCCATTGTTTTTGTAGAAAGACAGAAAGCAAAATTTCTTTTAGATTAAGAGATCATTTATATTATGTTAAAACAGAAAATATATATAATGCATTTACCAACATTTACTCAAATGTGAAGGATGGAAGAAATTCAGTTGCTTAATATTGGAGAAAGTGTACTGGAGCAAATGGTAAAACTACCTACTTCATGGCCTAACATCCTTGACCTGTTTCTTATCAACCCAGCCACCATTACCTTATTGCTAGTTAAATCTGACCACAAATTGTTCATCTTTTCTCTCAGGCCTATTTGTACTACTCCAAAAGCAAATGAAACCACTATTAGGAACTTTTCCAGAGCAAACCTACTTATAGAATACATATGCAAAATTCTGAAAATCCAAAGACACCCAGGTGGAAAGGCTGCCTCATTTTTCACTGTTTTTTACCATCACCTAGGAGCTGTATAGAAATGTCCATAGTCATCCATCCTAAATAATTTAGTGCTAATTTTACCCTGTCTACCCACATTGTTATCCTCACTCTCCATAAAAAGGCAGTTTCCCCTGAATTCACCTTGGAACAAGTCTTAGAAACCCTGTCAAAGGCTAAAATTAAAACTTACATGGGACCAGACAAATGCCATATTGCATTCTTATCAGTGCAAGGTTTGTACTATCCAAGCAACTTCTTAAACTTTTTAACCTCAGCCTGTCAACAGAGTTTGTACCTGATTTCTGGAGAACAACCATTGTGACTCCCCTACACAAGGATGATCCTTCTACAAAGTCAGGTATTTGTATTAATAGTCCCATCAACATCACCAATCATATATGTATTTCTCTGGAACACGCCATTGCCAAACTCATTTTCTGCCGAGATAGGCTACTTAACTGAAATACACCACACTCAGTTTAGTTTTGTGAAAAAAGACAGCTCCTGCTGCTTGAAGCTAGTAAGGTTCTTTGAAAAGGTGGCAGAAGCTGTGGTCTTTGGTCACTCTATGTATACTGGTTATCCTGACCTGGGCAAGGCTTTTGCTGCTATCATCATCTGCTCATACACTGATAATAAACAGCGCCAGCAATTGTTGTAATATACCCATACCTTGTGGAATAAAAATGGTCTCAAATTAAATGCAAAATAGTGCTGCATAGTTGTGTTTGGCAAAAAAAAAACTGCTTGTACCTCATGTTATTTATGTTATTGCTTATCAGACATGAATAGAAGCCTAAGGATTTATGTGGACAATTATCTCACATTTGTTCATCAAGTTTCTACCATATTCAAGAAATCAATCTATCTGGCCCTTTCAAGAGCCAAAGAAGTTATCCTCTATATTTTTCCTTTATCAAGCCTAACATAATACACAATGCCCCCTTTGGTATATACAAATCCTAGCATATCACTCAACTGGAAAGGCTACAAACATGTTTAATCAAGAAAATAAAAGTCTTAATTTCTTTAACTATCCCAAAAGATTTGCACAACTCAAAAGGTTTGCACAACTCACTTTAAACTTAGTGGCCTACTGTCTATTTTGAGGTGACCTGTGTCTAGCTTTTCCAGCCATGAAAGATCCAATCCTACTTCATCACAAAACCAGTTCATCTACAAACACCTGCATTACGCACTTAAATGTTCACTAAAACATAAATAAGACTTGCTACTGGAATAGGTTTCTGACTGTATTCCTAGCCTGTGGAATAAGCTACCAATACTTGTTAAACAAGTACTACTTTGGCTACCTTTAAGACTACACTTGATAAGTGGAGGGTAGACACAAATTTACACAAGGGTAATCAAGTAAAGCCCTGCTCACTTTTGGATTTAAGCAATATTAATTGCTTAACAAGGGTAGCAAGGAATTTTAAGTCTGTCTACTTAAAAGTAAATATGGTTAGGCATGTTATGGTCCCTATAACCAAAACACAAGAACTAGGTACAAAACAATGCTGAAAAATAAACCCCCCAAAAAAACACTGGAGCAGTAATTAAAATAATGTGAAATAAAACACAGAATCCAAATCTTAGAGCTTTCATTCTCTTTAATTCTAGAACTTCTTCTTATGGTCAACCCTTAAGGTTAGAATCATGGAGCATTTGGGAGAGATTAGAAAATATAATATAAATAGTACTGTAGCTTGCCATTTTGCGCACGGGGGCACAGAGAGTAGTTTATTTTTTAGTGTGTTGGCATGTCCATTTTTGAAGTTTGTAGCTAATTTTAAGCATGAACCTAATAAATTGGAATGCAGGATGATTTTAAATTTTAGAAAGCTTTCCCCTAGAGGCATGAATATTAATAGTAATTTAACTTTATAAGTGCTCATTTAGTTTATTAATAAAAATTCAGTATATAAAATTCAGTATAAGTCATTGAATATGTATGCATATTTGTATCAAATTGTTTCAACAATGAACACTGAGTTTTTATGAAAATAATGGGGCATTTATGTATGATTGTATTTAAACTGTGTGGGGAATGTTTAAACTGATTTAAATTGGGCGACTGAATAATTAATTGATTATGTTCAGCACGTGGTGTATAAATAGGGTTAAATTTTTGTTGTTGAAATTATTCCATAGAAGCCGAGGTACCATCATCAATTTTCCACTGGATATTATACTCTATTGTTTAGTGGATTTGTTGGCATTTCCAGCCTTTCATGTTTTGCTTCATTTTAATCCAGAAATATTCATTACTGCACTGACATGTATTAAATGGAACCCCCTAAAATTCTTCCCCTTAGACAATGCTGCAATTAAATTCAGTACAACTTTTCTAAATATCCTAAATAGCCTTGCACCTCCTAGAAGCTAGAGAGGTAAAACAAATAACACAATTTGGCAATCCAAAAAGAATAAAATGCTAATGCAGGATAGAAATAAAAAAGCATTGAAAGAATGGCAAAAATATAAAACACCTCAATATCTTGAAATTTCAGAAGGCTCCACAGTCGTAAAAAAGGAAATAAATACAAAAAACATGCTATAATAACTTTCAGAATAATACTAAACACAACCCTAATAAAAATGTTGGACATCCATTAAACAAATCTTAAATCCCAGCCAAAAATGCAATCCAAATCCCTCTCCTAATACCTCACCACTCAAAACTGCAATACACTGCAACTCTTTATTTTAGAGATGGTATAATAACTCTAACCAAGGATTCCTCAGCATCTAACACCAATCCTGCCCAACAGCCATATATCACCACATCCGCTTTCACCTTCAAACCACGTGCCACATCTTATGTAAAACCGCTCTTAAATAAACATAAACCATGTTCTTCTTTACCTGATGACCTTCCAAGCAAGTACCTAAAAATAGCAGCCAATAGCATTTTCTATCCTACCTCAATCCTTATAAATAGGTCAGTCCACATTCCCTCTCTCTGGAAAAAGGCACAAATTATCCCTCTGCACAAAGGAGGAAATCTAACAGGCATTAATAACTCTATACATATTGCAGTCTTATCTCCCCCTCATCAAAGTACTTGAAAAATGTATTAAAAAACAATTGCTAGACTATCTACTGCAGGAAGAACTCCTACCCCCTACACAACATGGATTTTGTCCTTCCCATAGTAACAGCACTGCCATTGTAGCTTATATAGATACTGTCAATAAATCCAGAAATAATGGAAAAGTAGTCTATCCTTATTTCTAGACTTGTCTAAAGCCTTCGACAGTTTTTCACAACAAACTTCTACTTCAAATGTCCTCACTAGGTCTCTCTCAGCCCACCTTTCTGTGATTCAAAAGGTAATTGTCCAATAGGTATCAACCAATAAAATGGCACTTCATGCTCTCTCCATACTTCCCAGTCAAGCCTCTATTCCTTGGCTCCCTCCTCTTTAACATTTTCACTAACACTTTCAATACTTTTACACAACAGGCCACCCTAATGCAATACACACACGATTTCACTCTCATTTGCACCTCTGACAACATGGCACACCTCCAAAGAATCACTCCGAAAGATTTCACAGCCATTGAAACATGGATTTGTAACTCACAACTCATGCTCAACCCAAAAAAGACCAAAGTACTACTTTTTCCTCAAATGCCTCTTTCATGAAAAAACAAAATTTAAAGTCCTCTCTCGATAGTACAACCAGTGAAGTCACTTGTCACATCAAACTATTAGGGGTGATAGAAGATGATAATCTTACAGTCGACCTGCATATATAAAATTGCTTAAGAAAAACTCATCAAAAACTAGGGATGCTTTGCAGAGCCAAAAACTTTCTCATCGATGCAACTAAAACTGCACTTGCCACTACTTATTTCCACCCACCTCTTCTTTATGGTGCTCCCATCCTTACTAACTTCCAGGCTTCACAAAAATTAAAACTTGAACAAAGTTATAACGAAGTTGCTAAATTTGCATCACATACCCCTATCAGAACCCTCCACTGTATAGCACTGAAAAGCTTATATTGGTTTGAACTGCGGCATCAGCTAACATATACACAACTTTCACTGTGATCCATTGACCAAAAATTACTGTCTGTTTACAAATCTAGCTGTTAAATAAAAACAAATTAGGACAACACAGGAGGCTCAGATGCAAAAAACTTTACTAGGGTACACCAGGAGGCAAAATACCATACAAGTATAGAGTTTTGTCTGACATGATACAGAAATGTGCTACATTTTATAGTCATACATTCAAGCTGTGCCCACCTCACTGACGTGGTCAGTCACAGGGCACCTACATCACTATAGTCTACAATATTCTATTCATAAGAAAAAGCTGATGCTAAACTTTTTTAAAAGTTTTCCCATGAGAATAATACAGCCTTGCAAAGCACCTGGTCAGTTATAATGTCTCTGTAAATGTTATTCGTTCAAGGTTTCAGTCCTGCTCGAATACAATAGTCAGTTCAGTCTTGTAATACACTTCTTTGTTCTCCTTGCAACTTTACTTTTAGCAGCTGTGCTTTATCTCTGATAATATTCGCAAGGCCAACCATCTCAGAGGAAGGAAGAAAGATTTTCAATGCTTTATACATTCATTTTCCTGACCCAGCAGATAATCATTAGTGAAAAACATAAGCTTGCTGAGCTGGCTACTGCCAGGGTCAGAGTTCAAACACACTGCAGCTCCAAAGCTTCAAGCAATTACATGTAAAATCATTCTTACTGCCATATTGTAAAATAGAATAAAATGCATTACATACTATTTGCTTTTAAACTAGCACTTTATATACATTCAAATACACATTTTTCTAACATTTTCCTCCCTTTTAATACTTTTTATTCTATTCAGAAACATAAACAATATCATATCGTTCCCTAGCCTTCTCCTTTAAGGACTTTCAACCAGGCAAGTCATTTGGTTTATATTTCGGAAAGAATTTCATTTGGAACCAATAGCTCCAGTTCAATGTCTTGGTACAAAGTCTCAGTTACAGATATATCAACAAATTCTCTGACTAATCTTTTCATACAGGGAATCCCACAACAGACACATGCTCCTAATAAGAGCAGACCAACACAAATAGCAATCAGAATATTCATTAGGATTGAACCCCACCCACCAAATAGACTCTGGAAAAAGTTTGTCAGTGGGTTTGGGCCTGGTTCAGTCATGGCTGATACCTGCTGTATTACCTCTAGGTGATCATTTATCTCATGTCGATTGTCTGGTATGAACGCACAGCATTCTTCTTTGATAAGCGTGCATGTACCACCTCCCGCTGCTAGGGTGAAGTCAAGAGCCATTCGATTTTGTAGCACAACAGTTCTCATTACATTCAGTTCATCAGTCACAAGTTCGAGAGCGGAAAAAGTTGCATTGCTCATTACTTCGAGAAGCTTTGACAATTTTCTCAGTTCCCAGATTGATTTGACTGCTCCATAGGCTGGGAATATTCCAGCCCAGGATATAACACTATCACTCAAGTCCATATGAGTCAATTTTTCTTTATCTTTCACGGATGGATGATTCTTCCAACCAGCTTCGATTTTTCCCACTGGATTTGCAGGTTTTTCGACTGAATTCCCAGGTTTTTGGGCTACATCTCTTACGTTTCGTATCTTACCTAGAGGTAATTCTGCAGTATGCCTTATAGCTGGAACCAGATAACCCAAAAAACAACTGCCGGACCAATTCTCAGGTAGCCATTTGTATGCCTTTTTTCCACAAACAAAATAACAGTTTTCTACTTTAGTACTGATGCGGGTTAACTCTGAATTAAACATTTTCTTGTCTATAACAGACAATTGTTTATGCAATTCAGGATTTCTCTGCACATCTTTTATTGTTGTTTTCATTAAGCTCAAATATGAATCATAATTTGTGCTACAACTAGTAGTTTTATCTTTAGCCTTAATATAGCATTTATAAGATACAGTTATGTTACAGTTACTCCAACCTACTTGGAGTGTATCATTTTTATAGAAACAAACAATTCCTCTCTGTGTAATAGGCAAATACAATGCAATCTTGTCCTGTGATCTCACAGAACCTGTATCAAAAAGTACATTTTCCCAAGTCTCGTTTATCCCCAAGGGGACAGCGGACATCAACAGTCCTCCATATGCTGTTGGTATAGCAGTACAAACCCAGCAGTTTGAAATGTTCATAGTCTCTACATATACACGCTTCATAGCTAGGTATGTGTTAAAGTTTGGATGCCAGTCTATAGACAGTTCATCACGTTTCTCCACTTTCATTTGTACAGTTATATGCAGGAAAAACCACAACAAAAGGAAAGTCACCACAATCATAGTCAATAGATGTATAGTTAGCAAGATAGTTAAACAATATCTTCGGGGTTGGTTTGTATTATTACTCATTTTGCTCTTGGCCATTCTGCCTTTGTTGTGTATCAGTCACAATCAAGCTGAAAATTCTTTACCGGTTTGCAGTGTGTCAGGTGGACCCAGGACGACCTCTCAGCAACTTTAACTGCAGTAGGCATCACCAACAGTACCTGATACAGACCTTCCCACTTCAGACTTGTCCAGTTCTTCTTCTTTATGACCTTCAGCCACACCCAGGACCCAGGGATCAGCACCACTTCTAATGGTCTGGTCTGTTCCTTATCTGAAAAAGAGTTTAACTGCAAAACTGTTTTATTTGTTAACAATTTCCTCATGTAACTAGCTAATGAGCTGTCAGCCTCTAGCTCTGCAGGCATGAGAGCTTTCCACTGTGGCACATAATATGCCCTTCCAAATATCACTTCAAAGGGGGTCAAACCCTTTACATTTGGAACTGTTCTCATGCTCAGCAGTGCCAAAGGCAAACAGCAAATCCAATTCTTCTGCGTTTCATTCATTAACTTCCTCAACTTGCTTTTTAAAATTCCATTGTACCTTTCCACCAGTCCTGCAGACTGTGGGTGGTAAGCACAATGATTCTTCAAGGAGATCCCAAAGAATCTCCCAAGTTGCTGAATCGTCTGATTAACAAAGTGTGTCCCATTGTCACTATAGATTCTTTCCGGTATGCCAAATCTAGGAATTATTTCTTTTATTAGAGCTTTTGCTACTGTTGCTACATCTGGATATTTAGTAGGAAAAGCTTCTACCCATTTGGAAAACATGTCTATAATTACTAAACAGTATTTTTTCCCTTCACACTTGCTCAGTTCTATGAAATCCATACAGAGAGTATGGAACGGATATGGTGGTATAGGAAAACTCCCTTGCTTGGGTTTGAATGCTCCTTGTGCATGATGTTTGTTACAAATATGACATGCTGCACAAATTTTTTGTGTAAAGTTCATGAATCCATATGTTTGGAATATTCGATTTACTAACTGTACCATCCCCCCTGTTGAGACATGGCTCTGCCCATGGCTTAACAAAGCTGCATATCTAAATAAATTAGACGGCAATATTGGCTTTTTCTCTTTGGAGATGTACAGTCCATTTTCGAGGATTGCACCTCGTCTCTCCCATTTCTGTTTCTCAGCTTTTGTAGTTAATGTCTGCATTGTTTTCAACATTTCTAAATCTAAAATCTCAGAGGGTTGCAATTCCTCATTCAAAAGTAAAGTTTCTGAGTCTGAGGCTGCTTGCTTTGCAGCTGCATCAGCTTGTGCATTACCTTTTGAAATCGAATCCCGTTGTTTTGTATGAGCTACACATTTACAAATAGCTACTTTGGTAGGTAACTGAATAGAATCTAATAAGTTCAAAATAAGTTGCGCATGATTAATCGGTTTGCCAGTAGATGTTATCATTCCCCTATTTTTCCATTGCTGCGCAAAAACATGCACTGTAGAGAAAGCATACTGACTATCAGTATATATGTTCACACATTTGTCTTTCGCTAGAGTGCAAGCCCGTGTCAAGGCTATCAATTCTGCTGCTTGAGCAGACAGGTTATGCTGTAACGGTTGGGCTTCTAAAATCTCTGTATCTGTGACTACTGCATATCCCACTAGATTCTTCCCTGTAGGACCCTTTTTGCATGAACCGTCCACATAAAATGTCACCTCGGCATCATCCAAGGGCATATCAGTGAGGTCTTGTCTGGACAAAGTTATTTGCTCAATTTCCTGCAGGCAACTGTGTGGTGTGCCATCCACAGGAGTTGGAAGTAACGTTGATGGATTTAATGTTGTACAGCGTTCAATTACCATATGAGGTTGGCTCAGCAGTATGGTCATACAAGAAAGAAGCCTAGCAGGAGATAGGTATGCTATTTTCTCTTGCAGTAAAATTATCGCAACTGCATGAGGCACTCTCAGTGTGAGAGGGTGGAATAACACCACTGAGGCCAAAGCCTGTACTGCCATTGCAGCTGCGGCTACTGCTTGCACACAGTGAGGCAATGATCGTGCCACTGGATCTAACTGTGAGGAATAATAAGCTATGGGGCGTTGCTTACTCCCATGCTGTTGCATCAGAACTGACGTCATGTATCCCTGTTTACAATCTATGGTTTGAAACAATCTTTTGTGGTAATTTGGAAGTCCTAAAACTAATGATGAAGCTATCAATTGTTTTAGTCTGCAGAAAGCTGTTTCTGCTTCAGGTGTCCATTGTAATACATCTTGTGCTGCCATTGGTGTTTTATATATTAAATCAGCCAATGGAGCAGATTCTAAAGCATAGTTTGATATCCAACCGACAAAATCCCAAGAAGGACATCATTTCCTTCTTGGTTGTTGGTTTAGGTGCCTGTAAAATCGCTGTTTTTCTATCTTCGTCTAGTATTCTACCTTCATTGGATATTACATACCCTAGGTATCTAACCTGTTTTCTCCAAAGTTGTAACTTACTTTTGTTTACTTTGTGTCCTTGTGCTGCTAAAAATTTCAATAATGCTATTGTATCTTCCCTGCATTGCTGTTGGGTGGGGGCTGCTAGCAAGATGTCATCTACATAAAGTAGAATCTGACTACCTCCTGGTGGAGTAAATCCTGCCAGGTTGCTAGCCATTTCTTGTGCAAATATCGTTGGATCTCACGGTAGCCGAGTATAGGTATATCTTTTACCCTGAAATGTAAATGCAAACCAATACTGGCTATCAGGATGTATAGGTATTGAAAAGAAAGCATTGCTTATATCTACCACAGTAAAATATTTTTGTTGTGGCTTCAAATCATTCAACAAGGTGTGTGGGTCTGGCACCGTAGGTGCTCTGGGTATTATTGCTTTGTTTACTGCTTGTAAATCCTGTACCATCCGCCATTCCCCGTTTGCTTTTTTAACAGGAAATAGAGGGGTATTACATGGTGAATCTAGAGATTCTACCAGTACTCCTTCCTTGAGTAATGCTGCTATTATAGGCTTGATTCCCTGCTCTGCATCCTTCCTCAAGAGGTATTGTCTTTTTTGTGGTCTAAATGCTGATTTTGGTGTAATGGTTACTGGACCTGCAGTTCGAATAAGTCCTACATCTGATTTACCTGTTGACCAAAGAATGTTTGGTATATCGCACAAGGCTTTTTCTTCTTCTTCTAACAAGAATGCTAATCAGCTGTCTTCACTGGTTTGTAAGTGTACAGCTGGTCGTGTCTGTGTTAGCCAATTCAATTTCTGTTTTTGTACTCCCTGTTCTGATAATTCTAAATCAGTTTGTTTTTCCCATTTTGTTACTTTTTCTCCTAAATCTGCCCATCTCACATCCTTGCTCTTTGTCAAGCTGACATGTGGCAGTCTATTGGATTTGTACAGTTTCATGAATTCCTGAGGTAGTGAACAGCTTACTGCACTATTTCCCTCAGTATCCCAATATAAGGTTCGTAATACTAATCTGTTAGCAGGATTTTTGAACAATTCTTGCTCATATTCCTTATCAGGTCCTGGCATACTACAGTAGTATAGAGTACAATGTAACAAATGCTGTTGGTCAGTGTCAAGGGAGGGGACCTTACTGATGGCTACATTCATCAGTTCCTCGGTTATTGCCCCTGGACCAGTCGTAACTAGGTCCTGGCTGTACCAGTAAAATGTTTCACTCTCCGATCGCACCACAAAAGTATCCATTTGTCTTTGTGCTTCCATACCCTGCATAGTAGGAACTACCGCTATGCCAAATATCTGCATAAGATCTCTTCCCAGTAAGTTTAATGGACATTTTGCAGAAACTACAATTTTACTTTTCTGAGTCATACCTGAAACTGGGTCAGTTATTGCTATATCATGGGAGAGTGGTTCCCTATATAGCTGTCCATTTGCTGCTTTCACTAATATATAATCAGGTGATTCGGAGTATTCTGGTAACTTTGAGGGGTGTATCAAAGTTCGTGACGCTCCTGAGTCACACAAGAATTTCACTTCCCTTCCTTCCACCAGAAGTGTAACTTCCGGTTTTGTGTCTGCCAAATAGAGCTCCAAGCTCAATAATGCTAAGTCTAAAACTTCACTTTCTTCATCCTCTACATCTACTTGCACTTCCTCTGTTCCTTCCACTACATTTACATTTGTCCTTTGTCTGTTAACCTTTCCTGATGATTTTTGATTGTCATCACTATTATATAGTCAGTCCTCATCACCTTTATCTTTATCTTCTGTAGTCGCCTTTTTATTTAGCCTGCAATCCCTTGCTAAATGTCCTTTCTTACCACACTTAAAGCACTCACCTTTCGTTTTTCTCTCTTCAAAATCCTCTGACCTTTTGTCAGACTGTTTATTACCCTGGGTATTTTTCTTACTCTTTTTACTTGACTGTACTACAAAGACCTCTGCTCCATCTTCAGCTGTGAAGACTTGTGTCTTCTTTTTCTTTTTACTATTAAAGTGTCTTTCAACATGCCTAGCATACTCAAGTAAGGCTTGTAGCCTACTTGTTCGATGATCTATCATATGCTTTGTAATAAAGCTACTGATAAGTGCAATGCAACCTTTCAAAAATGCATTTTTCAGTTGCTGTTCATATGCGCTATAATTCGTCTGACTTTCAGGAATAGTCATACCACTATGGTTATTGAAACATTCCAATAATCTACCATAGTACCCATCTACAGTTTCATTATCTTGTTGTATGCACTGGTTAATACAAGTCCAATCTGCTCTACGCTTCCATTTTTCAGAGATTCGGTCTGTAAGACCTTTCACTCTGGTGTCTAATTCTGTGTCACTATGGGGGAGTGGTTTAAGTTCTTCGTTACGAGAGTTCCAGGTGCCACAAATCATGTGCCAGTCTGGACCTACAATCTGTCTAACTACCCTTTCTACTTCTTCCCCATTCAAGTGGTAACTTAGTCTCATACCTTGTAAATCTTGTATAAACTTTTTGAAATTAATTTTCGGATGAGGGATTCCCTCTGTAGCTTTTCGAATGTCTTCCGGTGTCCATGGTCTATATACTAGGAGAGTTGGGTCCTGCCCTTCTTGCCCTGCCTGAGGATTTGGTACCTCGATTAGTGGACAGATTTCTTCACTCTCTTCTAGTGAATCTCTCCCTATTTGATATAAATCTGCGTCCCTAAGTGTCTTACTTGTCTGGGACCTAGTTTCGATGGGTTCTCTAACAAATGATTTTAATGCTCCTGCAACTTCAGGATAACGTGGAGGTGGACTAGCCTGTCCTCCTGCTTCATATCCTAAAAAAGGCATTGAGGAGGGCCATTCCTATTACTGTATTATTATCCTCTTTGTCTAAAAATAATGCTTTCACATTTTTAATTTTCTGTTCCCTTCGGTTCACTTCCTCAATCCACCTATGTGCCTGAGGAATGCTGATTCTTTGCCTGACCTTCTGCGTCAGATTTAAGCTGTTTTAAAAGTTTAACTAACGAAATTTTATTTAATTTACAGTCAAATTCGTATTTATTAACCCATTTTGTATAATACCTTACATTATCTGCTCGTTGTAATTGCATATATTTTGTGTCATCAGTTAGGGGTGGATCTCGTGATTTTTTAGTGCACTGATTTCCCATGTTAAAAGAAAGATGTTACATAACCCTTTTTTTTACCACGTGGTATCTCTGTTCCTTGCACAGTTTATCTAGAATAACTGCCTACCTTATTCTGTTTCCCTGATCTCTGACAAAATGTACAGTAATTTCCTTTTGTCCCTGATCTGTATAACAAATCTATGACAACAACATTTACTGTAACCTAGTCCCTGATCCAAAACAGAAAAAAGGCAAAAATCTTCCTACCTGAGCCTCTTGGGTCAACCAGTTCGAGACCGCAGATCAGAACAGTGGCCAGCCTCTCAAGACGACAATTCAGTCGGAGGTCTTTGTGTTTCAAGAAGAACCATTTCGGTAGCTTCTCCTACACTCTGATCTGTGGCTGTCGAGGGTTTCCGGTCAAACGGAGGACCAATCTGTTAAATAAAAACAAATTAGGACAACACAGGAGGCTCAGATGCAAAACTTTACTAGTGTACACCAGAGGCAAAATACCATACAATACAAGTATAGAGTTTTGTCTGCCATGATACAGGAAATGTGCTACATTTTATAGCCATACATTCAAGCTGTGCCCACCTCACTGACGTGGTCAGTCACAGGGCACCTACATCACTATAGTCTACAATATTCTATTCATAAGAAAAAGCTGATGCTAAACTTTTTTAAAAGTTTTCCCATGAGAATAATACAGCCTTGCAAAGCACCTGGTCAGTTATAATGTCTCTGTAAATGTTATTCTTTCAAGGTTTCAGTCCTGCTCGAATACAATAGTCAGTTCAGTCTTGTAATACACTTCTTTGTTCTCCTTGCAACTTTACTTTTAGCAGCTGTGCTTTATCTCTGATAATATTCGCAAGACCAACCATCTCAGAGGAAGGAAGAAAGATTTTCAATGATTTATACATTCATTTTCCTGACCCAGCAGATAATCATTAGTGAAAAACATAAGCTTGCTGAGCTGGCTACTGCCAGGGTCAGAGTTCAAACACACTGCAGCTCCAAAGCTTCAAGCAATTACATGTAAAATCATTCTTACTGCCATATTGTAAAATAGAATAAAATGCATTACATACTATTTGCTTTTAAACTAGCACTTTATATACGTTCAAATACACATTTTTCTAACACTAGCAAAAATGCTGGGCATTGTCTGTACTCATATAAGGTTGCTAAGGCCCGAAACTCTTTACCTGTATCCATCAGGTTTATACCCTTTCATCTTTCAAAACCACTCTTAAAGACTTACTAGCTAAAATCTGGCTTTGTTCTTGCTCAAAATCAGAATAAACCATATCCCTAAGTGTGAATAAGTGCCATTTCATTCCTTATATCTCCTTACTCTCCCTTCTTGACTTACTTCCTTACTGATATCATATTTTCCTTAGCGTTCTCTGTAAATATACCATGAGCTGTTTTTCCCTCACTTCATATTGCAGTTCCTCTTTGTATTAGACTAACTTTCCTTTAATTTCTCTACAGACTGTCTACGATTTCACTAAATATTAAATGATTCTCATATACCTTGTATGGATTCCTAACCAATGTTTTTATGTTACATCTAATTTTTTATAATTATTTAAACTGCAGGTGTTTTTATTTTTGAAGATGGCAAAATTACCATTATTAAAATGTTTTATAATAATTTGGAGCATTTCTTCCCAGGCCTCCACTGAATATGGACTTCTCCCCATTCGGACTTTCCAAGTAATCAAATGTCAATAAATAAATAAATACATGTGAGAGTGTATATATGAAAACACACACACAGGCACACACACACACGCACACACACACACACACACACACACACACACACACACACACACACACACACACACACACACACACACACACACCCCTCATACATATGTATTTATTCATTCATCCACACTCAGAGGTTACAACAGACTAATACAGCAGCCACATGCACAGTCACCAGCATCAATAGTGTTTAGTAGCCAAGTAGGAAATGAAAGTAAATTGACAGGCCTTTCTTGCATAACACTCACACAAGGATGCACAGTATACAGCATATTTTGGGAAAGTGGAAAAAAATGGAATACCTGGAGAAAATTCATGCAAACATATGGAAGATATGCAGACTCCTCACAGAAGGCACCCCAGCTGAGACTCAAACCAAAATACTGTATGCTGTGAGGCAACAGTGCTAACCATTATGCCACTGTGCCTCCTATGCTAATATATTTACACACATTTAAATATAGCTATGTGCAGATATATACACACACATATACACACACACATACACACACACACACACACACACACACACACACACACACACACACACACACACACACACACACACACACACACACACACACACACACACACACACACACACACATAAAGAGATTTAAGCAGAAAACTATAGTTTGCAGTCAGATATTGTGACTGAGCTCATACTAAGAAAGTGGGATCTGTGAGCATTATTAATGGAGATAAGGACTCCAGAACATAAGCTTTCTATACACAGCCTTGTAATGCTGTATCCTGCTGAGTGCCCACTGGAAGAGTAATGGCCTAAAGTGCTGTTTGGAAAGAGTAAACCAGCCTGTTAACCTCTGTCAGGATAAGTGTTCCCATAAAAGTAGCTCCTATACTTTCCAGAAATGGTAAATGCAGGTGCTGATTTGTGTACCAACAGCTTGCATTCTGTTGCTTTTCGGACAGTCTGATCACTGAACGTGGGCACATTGTAGTGAAATTATGAAATAGACAGTAAGTAAATGAATCATCTGTGATTATTAATTTATGAGAGTGACGTGGTGGCACTTACACTGGTAAAGCTGTGAGTAATGCGAAATGCCTTTCACTGAGTCATACGGGTGACTAGTAGGCATATATGACATTTGGCTAATTCTCTGCTATTGTCAGTTGTGTGTTATCATTGCTGTTTAGACAGTTTTACTGATTCATTTATACTATAATACTTGCAGACCAAAGTAATTTACCTTCACAAATTGCTTAACTAGTTTCAGGAAATATACCCTTCTATCCTCTCACTAGAAAAATAATAAATAATATAAAGCCTAATGCTCCATTTCACCCCATGGGAATAAAATAAGCTTTGAAACTTGTAAATTAGAATATGACATGGTGCACTTAGATATTATGAGGATATTACTTATATTGCTTCCTGCAATTGTATAAATAATATATAAGATGTGTGTTAAGGACAAACTGATTAGACACATTTGTTGATCCCAAAGGCATTCTTTTAGCAGTACTATGTATGTGGCATCATTTTCTGGGTTTTAAGTAATAAGTGTATTTCTGTCAAAGCTATCAATCAATTCTTTATTTCTTTTTCGTTTATCCATAGTTTTTGCAGTAATAGCTTTTATGTAATTTCTTTCTGTACTGCTTGATAAAACAATTGGACATTGCCTTAGTGGAAAGTAATATTTATTATTATGAACATAAAAATGTAGAGTTTGCATGCATTATATTGTCTAAATGCACTTGCTACCTAAGTTCATTTTGTAAGTATCATGGTCTAGCTCTTAAAATTAACCTGAGATAGCAATCATTAAAGCAGCAATAAAAGCCCCTGTTAAGACTACAGTGGATGGAGACCTGCAAATTTTTTCTCTATTCTCACACCCCTAAAAAAAGTTTTCAAACCCTTTGCATGTTTGCATAGAATAACCTCTATTTGTTAGCTGTCGATAAGGTGTTACATTCTTAGCATGGTCTGAAGTAGAAACTTATGTTTACTTTTTCCATTATTTTTTTTTTTTAAGTAGTATAGTAATGTCGTTTGGCTTTTCTTGGTTAGGGGTCACCACAGTGGAACTCCAGCCCGCTAATGAGTGGCAGTGGATTTTTACAGTGCAGAGTTGCCAGCCCGATGCCTAACCTTTAAAAAAGGCACATCCATTCATGCTCACACCTACCTGCATGTCTTTAACATCACTCAACCATGGAGAGGACATGCAGACTCCACACAGAAGGTGCTCCAGCCGAGAATCGAACAGGAGAACCTCTTGCTTTGAGGTGACAGTGCTAACCGCTACACCGCCGTGTAGTATATAACATACAACTAACATATTCAAGGAGAAACAGCTTTATGATATTGCTAATATACTATTGTTTTCACTTCTTATTGGACTATTTCAATGTTCTTTGCTTTGGGTATTCAGTGATTGCTTTATGCTATTTTCATTTGCTACAGAGTATGCAGAACATAATTTGATTTGACCATTTAGGAATATATCACATTACCATTGCCTCATAATTATTTTCTGTTCTGTCTTTAGCTGCATGGTATGCTTATAAGATTAGCCCCTTATGATGCAATGGTGACATAGGAGATCCATATTTCCTTTAATACACTGATCTTATCCATCCTTTACTCCATCCAGTCAGGTTGGTTAATGCTTATCTTATGGTCTTCTCAAACCTGCTTAAGGCAATACATTTTATACTAGCTGCAGCATTTTCCCAAAAGCTTTAAGTCAAACCTTTTCAGTGGATAGTTCTAACAAGGCAGAAATGCCTTTTCTTTTTATTAAGGCTTGTTATAGCAATCTGGTATCATTTGTCTCTACTATAAGTCATTCTTGAACAGCACCCTTCACCCAAATGAAATAGTGCACTTACTACATAACAATTTATTATTCATTGACCAGGGCATGCATGCATACCCACCACACATATATGCACATACACACATACATACACATACACACACACACACACACACACACACACACACACACACACACACACACACACACACACACACGCACACACACACACACACACACACACACACACACACACACACACACACACACACACACACACACACACACACACACACACACACACACATACACACACACACACACACACACACAAAACAAACAAACACTCCACATTCTTGAGCATTTCAGTTATCCAATATCCTTTATATGACCATTATGTAGCTATTTTAAACTGCATGGCCAAATCTCCCATGCCACTGGACACATGTCTTTATTTGACAGAAATCAATTACATGCTCAGGTGAGTGTTCTGTAGTATGACAGTCTTTTTTTTGGTGGTGGTGGTGGTGGTGGGGGGGGGGGTGGTTCTGGTTCAGTGCTAAGAACTGGCTATTTCAAAAAATGCAACTGCCCAACCAAAAACATGCTGGGATGGTATCCTGCTGAAATATAAATGCAGAACACAAAATGGATAGTTCAAGAAAGACAATAGCCTGCAGTCAGTGCCAGAATCAAACAGCAAAGGATTGCTTGACTCAACACAGAATACACTGATTAAGAGTCACATTCCTAGTATTTTTTTAAATATTTGCATTGGTATATAACATTTGCTTCTTTCCTTAGTTGTTTAACACAACAAATAGCAATAGGGTTGCCACCTTTTCAAATGCTCAAAGTGGGACATTTTTTGTAGAAATATCAGATTTTGCAGGACAAAAAATACCCATGACCAGTACAAAGGATAGAACTTCATCTTTTCACCAAAATAAAAGCTTATTCCTGTAGCATTTGAGTTGCTTATGCTATTTCATATAACATTTAGGTGCTTCAGATAAAAAAATAACTGTTTTAAGAAACTATTAAAGAAAACTTAGGACATATTTTTGTCCTAAAATCTCAGGGCATCTGACATTTTTTCAATTTTTTTGCAGGACACAACTGCTCAAAGAGGGACTGTCCCTCGCAAAGTGGGATAGGTGGTAACCCTAAATAGCAAAGTACAGATGAATATATTTTTGAAGAAGAAGAGTTTCTCCAGACTGTAGGTAAATTATTGTAAGTATATTATAGTTCAGCTTTAAGAAGACTATTTCCCCTTAACCATATTACTTCATGCATATTGTAAGTTAGTAGGTTAGTTCATCTTTTTGTCTGTGTACGTATGTTGGTACATTAGAACTCTAAACTTTTCTCAAGAGAGACTCAAGGAGGTAATAATTCATCCATGGTTTGGCACCTATGGCTCTAATGCAAACAGGTAACCTGTAAATGTTTCATCTCCCAGGCCCATTTTTACACTTATCAAGGGTATCAGAGCTCGTCAGAGATTTGAGATGCATGGCTAGTCTCTTGTGGTCATTAGCCTAGTAAACACCTGTGAACCTATACTCTCCCCTACACATTTAAATATATTCTTTAGTGATAGAAGCATACCATGAACTTGCCTTAAGTTTAACAAAACTGATGCTAGCATCTCTTAATACCAAAAATGTAGTCAACTGATAACTAGTAAGCTACCTTATCATAGAACTGCATAGCATTATCTTAACTTTTAGTACATCATTCCTACTTTTAGTACATTTCTACAATTAGTCAGACAGGGAATTAGGTACATGTTTAGAGTGTGTCATATATTATGCACTGTTACTTTCATTTGCATTGCAATAAGTTATGCCATTTCCACAAAGATTCATAAGTTCACCTGTGACATTTATGGCAGATTGGCATTCAAGAAGCTTAACTGCCATAAACAGCTCACTTTGATGTAGTGATGATCTTTTTTTCTATTTCATATTATATTTATCTATGTTAATTTGAGGTTCCCATTCTAATATTAGGTCTCAGTGGTATAATCAAGGCAGAGACCTCCAAATAGAACTTGGGCTGACAATTGTTTTATAGGACAGGCTGAAATTATCTTTAAGCAGTCTGTCAGAAGTAGAAGACAATGTAATTCTAAAAGTCAATCTGAATGGTTGGAGTTACTAATCTGAGTTGAAGAACTCAGAATGGTGTGAGACAAACAGTATTACACTGCAGGTCTGGCATTATAAGTTTTACCTATTGCAGATCAGCTTGACCAAAGTTAGAGTAGATTTGTGATTTTTATGGCATGCTCAAGTTTTTGTTATGCAGTCTCATAGGTGCTCAAGTACCCCATAATGGGAAACACTTTTGTTTGTAATTGTTATATAAATATAATTCTAATATTACATGCCTCAAAACCCTCAAGTAACAAAATAAAACCAACCAAAAAAAAATACATTACACTGGTGCAGTCATAAATAGAAATAAGTCCAATAAAGTAAAAATAAGGACTTTATTACAAACACCCGTAACATAACTGTTTTAGAGATTTTGTCAAGTTTACAGTTAGAAGCCCAACTTCCTCAGAACCTTCCTAACACAGGAAGCCATTTTTTAAATAGTAGGCTTACAGGAAATGAAGAAACAAACAAGCAACCACATACATGAATAAAATATTAAATGCAAAAATAAAATAAAATGAAATAAAATGTGACAGTGCATCAAACAACATACATATCTACGAAGTCACATATTCATATATTCAAATTTAAAAAACAATAATATCAGACAAATAAGAAATAACAATAAATGTAAAAATGTTAATGAAAACACAGCATTTAATCATACACTCTTAATTTATGAATACTCAGAATAGGAATATTTTCATTTAGACCAGGTGGATCTAATACATTCAATTTCAACTGCCAAAGTAGCTCTTAAGCCTCAAGAATAGATTAAATAGGACCTGCATGGGGACTCACAAACACCTTTTCAAGAACAGAGAACCTAAATAAACTAAAGGTTGGGCAATGTAATGTATGCTTATATAAAACACTACTAGAGTTCTTACTTCTAATATCATTGCAATGTTCATAAATACTTCTTTTCAGCACCTGGGCCATTTTACCAATGTAAAATGAAAACCAAGCCGAACATACTGTCCATCCCACACCTTTATTGAAAAGTTATGAGAGCCCACATTAATGTTAATAAATTGAACATCCATAATAAGTTTGCATTGGCTAAAAGAGCTGCATTTTTTCATCCCCACACCAATCTAATACCAGCCCTATAAATGTTAGATGGTATTTCGAAAATTTGTTTACAATTTTTTCCCCTTTTAAACACTATATGGGGTGGGGGGTTCACCAATTAAGGACAAGAGTTCACAGTCTGCCTTGAAAACCTTCCAGTACTTATCAATAATGTGCCTAACCTTCTTACAAAATGGATGGTACTCCAACATTAAACATTTATCCGTACCTCCAACATTAGCTGTATTGGTAGACACATCAACCTGGCCCTAAATCCCCAGACCTATGTATCTCAACTTCATCTCTAATATTAGAAATATAGTCAATAAGGAACCCCTCCCATGAAACATTTTACTAAGTACGTCACCTTCCAAAGTAAATACAAGGTAATCTGAAATCATCCAAGACAGATGGATATACTGCCCTTTCACCAAGGATTTATTCTGAAATAAAGGGTGAATACTCCCAAAGTGGAGATATGAATTAGAAAATGTAGGTTTTCTATAAATTGTGGATTTCAACCATCCTTCTTCAAAATAAATGGTGACATCCAAAAAATTGGCTGTTTCACAAGAAATGTTGTGGGTAAACTTAAGAAAAGAAGTAGAATTATTAATAAAAACAAAAAACTCCTCCAATTTCTCAGCAGTATCATTCCATACCATAAATATATCATTCAGGTATTGGACGTAGTGTAACCAACAGCCGTTAAAGCTGGAATGAAAGAGGACATTTTGTTCCCACAACCACATTATAAGGTTAGCAAAAATGGGGGCACACACAGCCCCCATTGCCACACCTTGCTTCTGTCTGTAAAATTCACCTTCGAATGAGAAATAATTATGCACTAAAATCAGTTCCATAAGTCCCTTAAAATCTAACAATCAACTATAGTCAATGTACTTAGTTTGGTCAAACACTGTACAAATATTGTCAATCCATCAGTTAATGATATACAACCATACAAATCTTGTACATCATTACAGACAAAGGTGACCTTATCATTGCTTGTAAGTTTTGGAAAGTATCTAAGGAAATCCCAGGATGGACTAAGGATATAATTATAATCCTTTAAAATATTTTTCAGCTTTCTCTCAACAAAGAAAGCTAAAAGGAACATCTTAGATTTCCTAGCCAACACAATGGGCCTCTTGGTGGGGTCCATAAGGTCCTTATGGACCTTATGCAAAACAAATATAACTGGAATAATAGGTTGAGAAATATACAAAAACTCATAGGTGTCCTGAGTAATGAGATCATTCAATAATAAATCTCTCAAAAACAAATCTATTTTCTAGTAAGCTGTATGAATCTCATTCAGGTACACCACCTCATATTTTTGGTCATCTAAAAGAAGTTTTTGCATTCTGTTGGAGTAATCAACCACATTCATTAAAACAACCCTCACGCCGTTATCAGGCTTCATTATTCTCAAATCTTTGTTGGGAGTAATGTCCCGTAAACCTTCTTAAACATGTGGCTCGAAGTTGTTATAATAAAAACAATTAGTATTTACATTAGATAAATGGAAAATTCCTCTCCTACAAAGGTCCTCAAAAGCCATAGTTAATAGAGTATAAGGCGGAATAAATGTACTTCTCTTCTTTAAAGCAGTTTGCCTATTCACAGTAATATCCTGGTTATCACCAAAGCCCTTGTTTTTAAAGAAAATAGTTAAATTATGTTGACAAACAAATGACTTCATTTCAAGTAAAGAATTGCCACATTACATTTTCTGAAAGGTACAGACATAAAACCTTTTTCAAACAAATCAAACACAGCATCTTTAATACCAAAACTGGAAAAATTAAAAATCTTAAAACCATTTCTGATAAATATATACGGGGGAACAAAGCTGATAGATGAAATCATTGTACAGCAGTCAGTGTTTAATAGGCTCTGCTCTTGCCGCGGCAGCAACCCCTGCATTGTCCTTTGTCTTTCCCTCTGTGGTGGCTGTTGTTTCTTGCACTGGATATCTGATTCACATTCGTATCCTCCGTATTGGCCACACACTGTAAACAAGAGGAAGAACTAATAGGGCCATGCAGTGGATTATTCACCAAATAAATAGGGGAAATAACATTATTGTCAGTGTTTTTTTCACCAACAACATTCAAATCTGAATTAGTGGAAGAACCACCAGAAGGACCCAAATCCATATTTGTTCCAGTACTCAAAGCAGGCAGTTGTTTGGGCTTGGGAAAAGCCAAACTAGTCTCATAAGCAGCAAGGTCCCATAAACATTTTTTCCTCTTTTCTTTGTTTTAATGAAAAAATCTGCCTATCAACTACAGAAAAAAATCTTGTTATAAGCATCAATGTCTTGATGAAACAATGAGTCACCCTTCATTCTCACTTCCAAACTCTCCAATTGTGCAAAAAACATTTCCATCCTTTGTTTTTCACATACCATCACTTTTAATAAATCAAGGCTGTTACAATTAAACATACCAACAAGTTCTGCATAAACAGCCAAATCATGAAAGATCCCACTGGGGAACTTATACATTCATAACCCCAAGGGGCCAATCTCCTTTAAAATACAAGTGTCAAGACTGACATTTTCTAATTGTAACTTACGGTAGTCAAACAATAATTTTTGAAAAGAGTCTAACATCTTATCTAAGGAAAGTGAATTATCTGCAGGGCTCCACTGTAAAACCCAAGAATCGAATGTGAATCCATTCAGCCACTGCTTCAAATCAATACAACCATTAAATACATTGTCGTTAGAGTTCCGCAAACAATTAGTAGCAGTTAACTGAGCAGTGGGACACATTACATTTGATGTGACATGGTTAGAAACTAGCACAGTGCCTGCTTGGTGAGACACAGCAGAAGAACCATTAAGCCCCTGGTTCAAAACTTCATTATTATATTGACTTCCAGGCCCTAATGCCAAAGCGAGTTGTACGTTAGCACCACCAGTTCTTAGAAAACTTTCAGAACCAAGTTTGTTTAGAGAATATGTATTAGAAGAGTTGGCAATACACACTAAGAAGGTCCAGCTATTGGTTGAGGAGCACCCTCTTTATCAAGTTTCTGTGTCAGCACTTGGATTAGAGCCATTAAGTTACCATCCGACTGTGTAAGTTGATCTATAGCTCTGCTTTGCTCCTGGAAAACAAAATCCTCCAAATGTGAATCAGACTGCTTGCAAAAGGTTTCATCAAACTCCAATGCAGACATCACCAAGAGTGTATAATCCAAAACTACATGACTCAAAACACTCAAGTAACAACATAAATCCAACCAAAAACAAAAACATGTTACACTGGTTTAGTCATAAATGGAGATAAGTCCAATAAAGTAAAAATAAGGCTTTATTACAAACATCCGTAATGTACGATAGAAGTACACATTTAAACACATATAAGCTGTCAGCTGCTAAGTTCAATAAAAAGTCATTGACTGGACAGTATAGAGAAGTTTACATCAAACTTTTATGGACCTGTCAAAAGCCTGACCTGGATTGTTTTAGCACTTTCTTCAAGTTTACAGTTAAAAACCCAACTTCATCAGGACTTGTCTAACACAGGAATCCATTTGTTAAATAGTAGGCTCACACGAAATAAAAAAAACAATCAAGCAACCACATACATGAATAAAATACTAAATCCAAAAATAAAATAAAATGTGACAGAACATCAAACAACATACATATCTATGATGTCACATATTAATATATTCAAATTAAAAAAATAATAATAATAGAAAAATAAGGAATACTAATAAATGTAAAAATGAAATAATACGATAACATGGTTATCATATTATTTATCCTAATAGCAGGCCATCATAAATTTTGGGGTGGACTTGGCAAGTAAAGATAATGCATTATTGTTTACAGCACTACCAGCTTCAGTAAAGTTCTACAATGCAATTCAACAGACTAATCTGCAAGTGATCATGTTGATACGATAGAAGTGCACATTTAAACACATATAAGCTGTCAGCTGCTAAGTTCAATAAAAAGTCATTGACTAGACAGTATAGAGAAGTTTACATCAAACTTTTATGGACCTGTCAAAAGCTTGACCTGGATTGTTATGTTACATCCAAATATTGCATTCGAGGAATACATTGCTTTCTATTTTAAATAATAAACAAATTGTTTCATTTGCTTCTTTATTGTCACTTAAATAATGCATGTTTTTTTTAATATTTTGGCTGCCTGCTGGAATTTTTCTTGTCTTTTTTTTTTGTTACACAATGGGAAATTTGATAAAAAAAATGAAATTGTCAAAATATTTAAAATATACAGATGTAAAATATTCCACAACAGATTGCTGACACCTTTGGAAAGAATAATTCACTTTTGTCTTAAGGTCACATGTCCTCCATCTGTCATTTGCATGGAAAAGGACATGAAAAGCAACACCAAGCTGTGAATTAACAGCAATCTGCATTATTACTACGTCATGCAGTATGAGACTTAATTATAATTGCTTATTTGTATCAGCTTTCAGTTTTGATTACATGATTCACCCCAACTATAGCTATGACAGCAAAATTGTTGTGTGAAGAATTTGGTGAAGATAATACAGGCAAGTTTAAACAAAATACTTATGAAGCTGAAATTAAAGAGTTTAGCAAAGGTGTGTAACATATGTTTTTATACAGATGAAAGATACACTGACTGTCTATAAGATGCATACTAACTTTCTATATTCTACTGGTAATATTTCATGTTGCATATCCCAGTATCCTACTAGACTGCCTTCCTAATTTGTTACATTGTTTTCTTACTATTAGATCACCTATTATATCTGTTCACTGTTATCATTCACAGTACAATGCAACAATAATGGAAAGGTCTTAACTGGAATTATTTTAGATTGTGTAATGTATGAGTAACAGTGTTTAGACTCACAGAGGGTCTCCCAGTTCACTCCTGTTCATATCGGTGATGGATTACATTAACAAATAGATTGGAGGGGATAGATCAACTTAGATGATATGTTCAGGCTATATGGCATTACAAGCAATCTCTGATCAACAGCTTCAACAATAACAGAGGAATGTAATGCAAAACCTAAAGCTCATTGGGTGAAAATGAGTACAGGCAAAACAGTTGTCATGACAGCAAATGCGGGAATCAGAAAAATCTAACAATTGGGACAGAATAGAAGCTGTGGTACAGATTAAGAGTTTCAAGTATCTGGGAGTGGTGTTTGAGGAAAAGAGAAGTTAGAATGAGGCAGTCAAAGCTAGAAACAGAAACTGCAGCCAACTGGCATAGAGTGTCTGTGGTTTTGTGACAGAGTGCACCAATGAAGCTTAAAAGTAAGATATATAAAACAGTAGTATGACCAGCACTGCTGCATTGCACAGAAACCTGGGTAATGATGGATGAGCAGTTTAGGAAGCTAGCGGTGATGGAGATGAAGTGGTTGAGATGGGTGGTAGGATTCACACTGTGGGGCAGATGAAGACATGAGGACATTAGAGCAGAAACAAAAAGTATCTCCAATTGCAGAGAAGGTCAAAGAGAACAGATTATAGTGATTTAGATGCATGTGCAGAAAAGCAGAAGACAATCTGATGAAGAACATTTGAGAGAGACAGAAAGAAGACAAGCAGAAAAGAATGCTTCCAGCAAAGAGATGGATGGATGCATTTTGCGAGAGACAGTCAGGCATGACTGTTGAAGAAGGTATGAGAGTAGCATTGACTCAAGAAGGATGGTAACAGTTGATGTTACATGCTGACCACATGTAGAAAATGGGAAGACATGGGGCTTGATGATGATGATGATGATGATGATGATGATAAATGCATGTGTAATCTGGGAGAGACTTCCACAATGCAAGTATCTACCATTTGATTTGCGAGTGATCTGGTACTGTGAAGGACACTAAACCATCAGACAATCTTATCTTACGTCTTATAAACAATTTTCATTTCTGAATACAAGACTATTGTATAAACCTGGTGCCACCGTTAATAAGGTGATCACCCTATCAGGTACATGCTACAGTTCTTTGAGTGATGTTACTTTTCATGTCTTGAGGACTGAATGCATGGTGCATGTAAATTATACCGCAAACATTATTTTTTAAGGGATGGAGTCAAGGTTGACAACTTGACTATTTTTATGCCTATCAAGCAGTGTAAGTCTGAGCCAATAAAAAAGTGTCATCCTTTCAACCTGGATTTACTTATATAAATCTCTTGTTGTACAATATAATCTTCAGTAAGTCATTTAAAAAGACAAAGCATTCATGTCACTCTGGAAGGAGGCTCTTATAGGACTTTTGAATTTAAAAAAATTAATAAATAGATTCCTTCTAAAACTTTTCTTAGGCTAACAGAAAGTCACTTTAGGGACATTGTCACAAGAAGTACAGTCAAAGAAACTGCTACAAGTGTAATCTTTCAGAAATATAATGGTAAAACTGGAGCTGAATTATGCGTTTATTAGAAAGGTGAAAATAAAGTTTAATAATTTAAAAAGAGAAGTGAAGTAGCTTTATCAGTAACATTTTCCTTACCATTGTTTAATGTAGGAAATAATCTCTGTGAAAGTACAATATCTATAGTTTAGTTTATTAGTAAATAAGGATGGAGTCTGCAAGATTAAACATGTTTGCTAAGTACTTACAGCTCTTAAATCCAGTTTACAGCATTGTTTTGCAGCCTCTTAAATCCAATTTGCAGCATTGTTTTGCAGCCTCGGGTGTTAATAATTCTCATTTCTACACCAAAAGGACTGATCCTAAATTGTGCTGCTACCCATTCGGTCTACTGCTTTGCAGAACAGATGCAACAATATCCTGCATCAGCTTTGACAGCATCTAGGAAAGGCCTATTTGCCAGTTTACTTTGTTTATTTTCAGCTCCAAACTGGAAACAAACCTGTGAAACAGGCATGTTACCCTTTGCCAGTCATCATGTAAATGAAGTATGACTATTGTTGGCAGCTTAAAGTGACTAATGTGATTAAATCATTGATAACATCTTCCTTAGAATAAACTTGAAATTTCTGAAATCGATTTATAACATTTCCTTTTGTTTTCCTAGTATGAGTTTCACATTCATTTTGTCTACTTTTTGGACACAATGACTTGTTGAGGTAGAAAAGGAAGTGTCAATGTATCATCTAGCTTAGGCATCTCTGTAAAATATAACAGTAATGCAATGTAATCGAGTTTAATACAATAATAAAATCAAATAGTTTGTCATGAAAACCTGGAAGAACAGTTGTTAACTTCTCACTAAAAAGAGATATTTACTTCCTGATTTCTTTGCCAGCCATTGCATTTAAATGAAATTGCAGTCACATCACTTGCATATCTTGGTCACAAGTCTTTTATTGCGATATTTCATTCTTACTCAAGCTGTTATCTAAAATCTTATTGTTGGACGTAAGGAACATTTTCATGCTGATTTTTCATTCTGGTCTCCCAACGTTAATGTGAGAAAGATTCAAAGGTAATTTGCTTTCAGAGGTTATAATATGATTATAACTCTGCCTGGCTGTGACTTCTGGAGAGTGAGTTCTTATTGTCATGAATGAGCCCTTGAAATAGGTATTATATCAAGAAAAGCAATATAATAAAGGGAAATGCAGTGCCTACCAGATATCTTGTGCATCATTTTCAAGGATGACTTCCTCATTTCAGGCATTATTTATATAATAAACAATACAGTAAAGCAAAATAGTTTGCTATTTTATGATTTATTAGACATGCAGCATAGACACACCCAAACACACACACTGACACACACAGACACACACACACACACACACACACACACACACACACACACACACACACACACACACACACACACGCACATACACATAGACATTCTCATATGCGCTCACACACATACACAGATTCGTATAGACTTTTTTGCAACATGGGTTAGGAATTAAGAAATAAAAACATATGTATATTTACTGCAATTTCTTGACATAAAATGAAAATAATACAAAGCAGGGAAATACTTTCAGAATATTCTTTGTTCTTTTTTTATTCCTTCATCAAAACCTAGAACTGTTGTTTTTAACAAACATTTTTGGTACAGATTTTATTTTAATAAAGATAACAGAAATATTGTATAGAGACTTACTGAACAGTTCCAGGAATCATATCTGTTTGAATTTCTAGGTCCTGGTCACAATACAGAGAAACTGTCATACTCTAAATTGTGATTGCTAAGAATGCTAGACTGTGCTGCTTGTACTGTGCAGCTGGACTAGTTATTGTTTATAGACTTTGTAATGTGATATGTGATTTGAATAACTGTAGTCTCCATTTGTCCCGTCCCCCCTTAAATGACTACACTACACACAAAAGGACATTTGACGACCTTTATTAAACTGTATTATACAATGAACTATGTACACAAAACCAACATTAGTTAACTTCTTCAGCAACGATGATCTCCGGGCAGTGTCACCACTCACCCTGGATGAACTTTACCTCAAGGCAGCATACCAACTCACCTTGATACCTTCTCCACCGGGGCAGTGTACCTACTCACCCACATAAAGAGGCAGTGTACCTACTCACCTCACACCATACCAAAACCATAAACCAATACACCTTCTTTAGAGGGGGAATAGAAGAGGAAAATCCTGTCTCTCTTCTCCACCACCAGCCTGATCCCAGGCTGTTCCCCCTCCTAAACCTTAGCCGCAATCATATCCTCTAAAAAGAGTTTCAGATGCAATTGAAAAGATCCAGACCCACATCATTAAGGTGTACTCCATCCGTTTGATACCAAGACTCCTCTCCATCCCCTAAATCTCTATGGTCAATAGTATGCATCCCCAAAATCCTTAATTGCCTAGCCAACCTTTAATTAACACACCTTTTAACCCTTTCAATCGCCTTATGACTATATGCAGCCCACCAACACAACCGCGGAACCCACTCTGACCACACAATTTCCATATCCGGGTACAATGCCTGTAATCTCATCATATCTCGCAGCATAATGTCCACCAATTGTTTTTTAGGAACACTGCCCAAGTCATTACCCCCTAAATGAATGATTAATAAACATGGACAACCCACCTTCAGTTTAGCCCTCTCAAATTCATGTAACAATCCATCCCACCTAAGCCCCCTAACACCATGCCAGGACACTGACCACCCTAAATGTGCTAAACCCAAATTTACCCCATCATCCCTAACTAAAGCACGATTTTCTGCCCAGTGGATGAAAGAATGCCCCAAGATGATAATGTGCTTCCCTAAAAGAAAAGAAGAAAAATTAATAATCAGACCACAACTTATCTAATATAAGACAAAAATGCATTTGAAGACCACCTCCCCACTCCTTCAATCAATTCAATAGAACTACCCTCTCTAGCTAAATCTGAAGTCCTACCTATCCTAAACGAATGAGCTGCAAACCTCTCCGCTGGAAATCCCATACAACGTAAAACCGTCCTCACCAAAAGTAAGAATCTACTACTCGACACCACCTTCCCATCCGCTGAACAAAAAATGAACTGATCTACACTCCCTTTTCGCCTCCTCACAAATTATTTTGCCCACATTACTGGACAAATGCAAGGATTCTTGTCAGTTTTAAGCACCACCACACGTCCCCTACCCAACTGATCTATCTTACTCTTCCTTAATGCAATAGTAACCTCACCCTCCCCTATAATGACTTCCTTCTAATATAATGAGCCTAACAACTCCAAAATATGAAAAGCTCCAAAATATAACCATTTACATAACGTACCCCACATAAAATAATCTATAGACCCCATTTGCAACAAACCTAACCTTTTCAACAAAACTTTTGATATAACCCTCGTAATTGGCCATCTAATATCCTTACGTTCCACCACCATTCTACCCCAACCCCTTAACATACGCCCTAATGTTCAAGACTTAATGAAATCCTGCAACCTAGCTACCTTAGCGAAAATGCTAATTGCAGCCAAATCCATCTTAACCGTCTGCAAAGCCCTGCCTAACCCCCAAGCATGAGCTACATATCGCAGTAGTAATTCCTCTGACCATACCCCTTCCTCCTCTGGCAGCTGCAAAATAAACTGATTAAAATCAGAAAGAGCCCTACCATATGCCTTCCTTGTAGAAGAAGCCCAGGAATGCCGTACCAACCACCTGGCTACATCAACCCAAGATTCCACACCTCCTCTGGCAGGATTTCTGGCACCTCCTCCACCCATAGAACCAACCCTCGAAACCTGCGAAACTGAAATTGGGACAAGCTATCAGCAATCTCATTCTTTGCACCAGGCACATGCACTCCTGTAAAAGAAAAAGTTATTAGAAGGCTCTGCAAAACTAATTTATGTAATACCAATAATAACAAGCCTGACTTAGCTGTCTTCTTTTGCAATACCCTCACTACAACCATATTGTCTGAGTGAAAAACTACTTGTTTGCCCCTCAATTGCTCCATCCACACCACCGAAGCTGCCCATATAGGCATCAATTCCAGAAAGGCCACATCCCACTTCTATACCTCTTCCCAATCCCAAGGCCATTCAGCCGCAAACCACCGACCCCTAAAATAGGCCCCCATGCCAGCACCCCCAGCTGCGTCCGTAAACAACTGAAGTTCCTCCTGCCCCACCCAGTCTGACTGCCAAAACGATATCTCATTAAATTGTTGCAAAAACCTGTTCCACAACCCCAAATCTTCCCGCACCAGTTCATAGTTCATAGTTTAGTACTAGGCTAACTGCCCCTGTGAGCCATTTTAAGCCTAGCTAGTTATCCCTTGTGAGACTCAAACCCTGCACCTTGTGTTTGTAAGGCAAACACCTTAGCCATTAAGACACCGTTACCCTAACCCAATGGTGTTTGCTCTTACTCCCTTTCAGCAAGTACGCCAGTGACCTACAAAAAGCTCGCCTGGGTGTACCGCTCAACAGGCAAAATTCAAAAGCTCCAGTAACTCCATAACTGAACGAATCCGAATCTTATCCTTACCCAACACCGAATGTATAACCGACCTAAGCCTCTCTATTTTATTCTCTGGTAAACAAAACAATCCCAGCTCTGGATTAACTGTTAATCCAAGAAATTCTAATACCTTTGCCGGACCCTCCATCTTATGCTGAGCCAGTGGTACCCCTAACTCCTCACACATAATCATAAACTCCCGCAAACCCTCCTGTGCTCCTACCCTTCCTTTGCCCACCAACAGAAAATCGTCTAAATAATGCACTGCCTTTTGAGTCCCCACTTTCTGCTGCCAAATTCAATGCAATACTGTACTGAACTTCTCAATAGTCGCACATGCCACTGAACAACCCACGGGCATAGCTTTATCAAAGTAGTACTTATCTCCTACCTGCATCCCCAATAGTGGCCAATCCTCCCTCCTAATAGGCAACAATCGAAAAGCCGACTCAATGTCGACCTTAACCAACCATGGCTCCCTAAATTCTTTAATCACTTTTACTGCATCATCTAAGGAAGTGTAATGCACCCTAACCTCCTCTTCTGCAATAAAATAATTTACTGAATTCCCTTTTGGATAAGACAAGTGATGTATCACTCTGAATTCCCCTTCTCTTCTTCGGCACCAACCCAAAGGCGACACCCTGTAAGTACTAAAAGGCGGACTATCAAAAGGACCCAATAACTGCCCCACCCTACTCTCTTTCTCCAATAAAGCCTCCAGTATGTCCTCTTTACCTTGAACAGATCATAAATTCTTGCAACCCCCCCACCCCTTCCCACTGTGGACTTAATAGGAAACCCCTTTTGAAAACCCTGTATTATCTCCTCTTTGATGGCCAAGCCAGGAAACCGATGAAGCTTATCCAGGAGAACCTCCACCTTAATAGGGAATGGCACCTCTCCCTCTATTGCCTCTAAAGAACCCGAGTCCAAATACCCAGGACTCATGAAAATTACCCATCCCCTGGGCCAGCTGAAAGCCTTGCCCACCAAAACCACCTTCACGACCCATCACATTGGAGTTCCAGGACAAATCTTGCTGACCACAGCTAGTGGCCGAATGATCCCCTCCACATCTCGAACAAACATGGGCAAATTTGCACCCCACCCATGAACAGGAGCCACTATTAAATGACCAGCACACACCCACTGTTTCCGGTCCACTTGAACTTCTGTTAAAGCCCCCATAACTATCCATCATCGTAGCCAACCATAGAAATGGGTGCCGCACCTCCCAATGAAGTGACTGGTCCACAGCCTTCCGTTTGCAGAAATGCTGATCATACCAGAGCCACGCATTACCCGGCCTTAACCATTGCACCTCATGAATGGTAAGGAAATAGCCTAGCAGCAGCAGAGACAAGGACCCGTCCTTCTTCAGCTGCACTGCCATAAAATAAATAAAGCCAACCACCCAATTATCCCACGTCCTAGGGTGAAGCTTACCTACCCTCTGCCTTCCCAATGCTGCTAAGGCCGCTAACAAGTCCTTACTGTTAGAGGACTCTGCTTCCACTAGCCATTGGACCCCTTCTGCATCGATCAGCTCAAACACATCCACATACTCCCCTTTCCAAATTATTTCCTTAACCGGACCCTAAATGTGCAGAGTCAGAATAACTGCTCCTGTCCCCTGTCCCAAAGAATGGGTAGCCAACCAATCCCCAGGCCACAGCCCAATATCCGAGCATACCTCCGAGCTCAAGCCCAAACTGTCCCCGGAACCCCCCACCCCCCATCACATCTCTAACTGGGTACCTGGCACCCTGTGCTAGTTGCCTCTGCACCTCCTGTATCCCTTGCACACCGCCCCCAAGATCCCCAACTGCCAAGTCGTCATCCCTCCCCACCCCACCATCCTCAACCCCTAGCTCCCCTGAAAATGCTGCTGTAATAAAACCATTACCTGCACCTTCGTCTTGCGATGTGCTGGGAACCGGTGTCTCCACTGCTATCACCTGCTGTGATGCCTGCTGCTTTTCCCCCTGGCTGGGGTTCTCACCGCTGTGTGCCGCCTCTTCCAACCTGGGGTCTGCTCAGGTTCCTGTACCACCTCCGATGTTGTCACCTCCTGGAACAGCTACTCTGCCTGGGCCACAATTGCTTGCCACCTCTGCCTCAGCTCAGGTAATTTGGCCATCTGTAAAAGAGAAACAAAATATTAGCACTATTCTATAAGCCCGACTGCCCTACACCCCCCAACCCCTGGTATTGCCTTGCCCCGTGCCTTCACTTATCCCTGCCTGCCCACTGTCACCTTTCACCCATCCTGTCAGCCACACCTCCTACCATTAGTACCCCATCCTACCCTAGCATATCCCCTATCAATATCCCTCCCCCTATGTATCTATGAGGAAAAAAAAAGAATTAATTACTTAATTAAGTCCCTCTAACTATCTCCCTATCAATCAGCCACCCACAACCCAATCCCCTCACCATTCACACAAACAAGGCTAAACACACTTACCTTCCCTCCCAGCACAATCCTCTATCTAAGTAATGGTTATCCCATGCAGTGCACATGCGGGAACTGGCGCTAGGACCTAATGGCTGAAAGACCAGCAACAGCAACCCACTACACCGCCAGGGAGGATGAGAAGCCATATCAGCATCACCACCACCGAAAACTGGGACAGAGGGACACCCGACCAGCCACAATGCCATCCTGAAGGACAAGAAGACTGACTGACACCCACGAACCCACCAGGGAGCACGGACCGCCAGCCGCCACTATACCACCGACGAAGGAGACGATGGACCCCTGAACTCACGCAGCAAACACCGGGGAAGCGACACGGACACATCAGCCCATGAACCCACCAAGGATAAGATACTCCAGACAACCGCAAACACAGCCACTACCACCAACAAAATGGAGCTGGGAGCACGCTGGACCCACGAACCCACCAGGGATAAGGTACTCAGACACTGAGGGACACCTGTATGACTGCAATGCCATCCTGAAGGAGAACCAGAGAGCAAACAGACACCCATGAACTCCCCAGTGAGTGCAAACTGCAAACACCGCCACTACCACCAACAAAATGGAGCCGGGAACATGCTGGACCCCTGAGGAGCTGATCCGCCGCTATATGCCAATGCTACTACCAACCACGACCACTGGGAGAACATCTATCCCAGAAAAGAACACAACTGGCCCACGAACCCAGCATAAGGGGATGATCTACTACTACCCCCTAACCTAAATGGGAACAGATTACAGCGATGGACCCCCCTTTGCCTACCATGACCACTGGGAGAACGTCTTACTGTTTTTTTTTTTAACTGTACCCTGACCGCATAGCACTGACGGCCTGCTATCCAACGGAGCTAAGGACAGGCCCAGCCTCTCCCCATGGATGTCACTCGACCACATGGCCCCACCGAAACAAGGCCCGATGAATCCCCAGGAGACCAGCGGATGACAGGGAGCAAGTAAAACTTCAACCACCCAGGTAAGCCTAGCACTATTCCCATCCACTTTATTATCTATAGCTACCTTATTCTATTTTTTTGTTGTTGTCCACCCCCCAACCATTTACCTACACACACACACACACACACAGTACTATATCACCCTTTCCTATCAGTAAGCTCAAACTATATTCCCAGACTCCAGCTCCCCCTTAACCTAATCCCTAGAAAACACCAAAGGGGGAACTGACCCAGACCAACTAACCCCTTCTCTCCCCACCATCCAAGACCTACCTACATCCACAATACCTACAGGTCATCTGGACGTAAGCTAGTTATCACTCCACCAACTCACGCCAAATGTGCCTACTTCCTCTAATCCCAAATCCTTAGTATTGTCAGAAGTCCCACCTACTCCTACCTCACTTCCTTTTACATCTCCCTTTCTCCTTAACCCTTTCACTACCACAAACCCACTATCCTAACCAACTGCAATCCTTACCTTCCTTTCTACCACTATACCCTCCCCACACCCCTTTACTCTCTTACTCGAAGGACCGGGACAACTTAGTTTGTCCCAAACTGCATTTAGCAGTCTTTGAAGGAATTTTTTTAAAAGTGCAACAATATTTAAATAGTGTACTGTTTTACAGTAATTTAATTAAATATTAATATCTATTATATCTAAATCTATCTATTTAGAATTCAGTAATAATTTACACTGTCTGTAAAACTGTAAGGGTCCACTAGTTGTCCTCATTGCATTCAGTCTCTTGTTCTATTAGCCCTGTAAGAACATTTAATAACAACTGTAAGTGTACACATTCTCATAATGCATTTAATTGTGCTATTCAAGTTATGATTTAGTGTGGTGATGTGAAACAAGTATTTTTTTGCAGGGGAACCTTCATCATCCATCTTAATGTATTGTTCTTACTGCAGTGAATATACAGCATCTCAAAAAATGGGTATCACAAACAATTAATGAAACAGTGGCTTGCGACTTTCTCCAACGTGCACAGATTTCAGACTACCCATGGCTCAGTACAATGCAAGTACTATAATCTTACTCTAAAGATAAGCAAGCAACAAAGTAGAAACATCTTAGTTATAAATTATTATGAATGAATAAGGGGGTCAAAGTTTGTTTGTCTGTTCGGCTTTTCCCAGTTATGTCAAGTTTTCAGTGGTATTTAGATATAATTCTTCATTTTCTGCTGAAATAGTTTAGGAGTTTGTCCTCTAAATTTTGCTTAGTTTTGAAATACACAACAATAGGACTGGCACATTTCCTTTTCAAACATCCAAAAATATTATAAGAAGGAAACTCTGATCTTTCTCTTTCTCTTTCTGTTCCATTTATAGAACCTCTGTCATGGACAAATAATATCATAAACTGATTTTCTCGTGTGATAGAATACCTTGAATTTGCAAACATTGACCATTTATATTCCTAAATATATCTAGTAATGCCAAAGGGCATAATGAGTACCTACCGCATTTGAAGCATCCTGCTACTCCAACAATGCAGTGTATGTTAGTTGACGCTGAATGAATTAACTGATATTGACAACTTACCCTGTATAGGCTAGCTGTCCATCAGCTGCCAGTCATCATCAGGGGGTGTGTTGCAGGTGAGCACTCCTTATTTAAGGGAGTGCTTCTGTTCCTGCCTGCCAGATCTGTCAGCAGACATGTTGAGATGGAGCCAGCTGGCATCAACTGGGTCAGAGGTCATGATGAGGCCTTACTAGCTGTAGGGTGGCTGTTTAGTTGCCTGTACTGTACTGTACTGTACTGGTTCTTTTTTCCCCACAATTCATTAGTTTTAATTAATAGAATTTATAAAAAAGTCTCTCTCTCTCTATATGTATATATATATATATATATATATATATATATATATATATATATATATATATGGGTCTACCTGAAAACGCCAAAAGTGCACAACGCCGACGACAAGTACACCGACACCGGAAGATCGACAACGGAGAAGACCAACAGTTGAGAATCCCGACGCTGAGAGCACCGACATGTTAAGATAAGTGTGCGATAGGGATGGACGTTAGGGTCAGGGTGTGGATACGGTAAGTGTGTGATAGTGATGGACGTTAGGGTAGGATGCGGGTCAGGTAAGTGTGCGATAGTGACGAACTTTAGGTTTAGGGGCAGGTTAAGTGAGTTAGAGTTAGGGTGCGGGTAAGGTAAGTGTGCGATAGTGACGGACTTGAAGGTTAGGGGCAGATTAAGTGAGTTAGGGATAGGGTGCGGGTAGGGTAAGTGTGCGATAGTAACAGAGTTAAGGGTTAGGGGCGGATTAAGTGAGTTAGGGTTAGGGTGTGGGTAAGGTAAGTGTGCAATAGTGATGGACCTTAGGGTTAGGGTTTGGGTTAAGGTTAGTGCATAGATAGTTGTGTATGTAAGGTTTAGTGTTGGTTTGTAAGGTTTTTGGTGTGCTTGTGTTGTGTGTGTGTTTTTCGGGAAAGGTATTTGTTTTATTGATTGTCGGGATTTTGGTTTGTCGGGCATGTGAAGTTTCGTGTTTTTGAACTTTATTTTTTTGTCAGTTTTTTCGTGTCGGTTATTTCGTTGTCGGTGTATTGGCGTGTCAGTGTTATCAGGTAGACCCATAGATATATATATATATATATATATATATATATATTTATTTATTTTACATTTATTGACCGGTTTAGTACGACTGGATACACGCACATTTTCAGCTGAGGACCGGGGAGAAAATCTCCAATCACAACATGCAGAAGAATACAGGAAAAAATACAGAAAAAATACAGGGAAAGGAAAGAACATGATATAATACATGTTTAAATTAAAGTACAGACAAAAACCATGATATAATACATGTTACAAACAGTATACAGACTCTGTATAGTCAAGCAAGTTAAACAATCAGACATTATCAGACTTATAAGTATCTAGACTAATAATTATGGCTCAGTTTGCATGTAGCAAAAAGTACTGTTTGGCAAAATTATGAAAAAGAAGCTAGTCAGGATTAGAGCAAGGGCATAGCCAGTGAGTAATAAAATGTTACTGAGTCAAGATTAGAGCAAGGGCATAGCCAGTGAGTAACAAAATGTTACTGAGTCAAGATTAGAGCAAGGGCATAGCCAGTGAGTAATAAAATGTTACTGAGTCAGGATTAGAGCAAAGGCATAGCCAGTGAGTAACAAAATGTTACTGAGTCAGGATTAGAGCAAGGGCATAGCCAGTGAGTAACAAAATGTTACTGAGTCAGGATTAGAGCAAGGGTATAGCCAGTGAGTAATAAAATGTTACTGAGTCAGGATTAGAGCAAGGGTATAGCCAGTGAGTAATAAAATGTTACTGAGTCAGGATTAGAGCAAGGGCATAGCCAGTGAGTAACAAAATGTTACTGAGTCAGGATTAGACCAAGGGCATAGCCAATGAGTAATAAAATGTTACTGAGTCAGGATTAGAGCAAGGGCATAGCCAGTGAGTAACAAAATGTTGTTTGAGACTTAGTGATAGTGCTAGAGGCCAGTGAATAATAAAATGTTGTCTGAGACTTTTTTTGAATTGAGTTAGTAATGGTGCTAGAGTAAGATCAGCAGGGAGGGAGTGCCAAGTTTTGCCAAAAGAGTTGGCAAACAGGGAGTCCCCCACTGAGTTGTTGGTTTTAAATGTTTGAACCAGTAGTCTCTTAGATGATCGAAGTGGTCTGAGATTACTATAGGGGCTAATTATGTTTTTAAGTGCAGGTGTGTTTTCTGGTTGATTGAGTACTTTACATGCAACTAAAATTTGGTTGTATTGAAGTAGGCTCGGTAATTCAAGCCACCCTTGCAGATTTAGGTTATGACAGTGGTGCGTCCGAAATGCTGTGCCTGTGGCAAATCTAGCAATGTGGTTATAACAGCTTGAGAGCTTGTTAAGGTCAGATTTGTTCAGATTGGTGAATAGAGGGGAGACACAGAGAAGGGTAGAGAGTAGGTGGGAACGAGCAATGGTGGTTCTAGCAAGTGAAGTAAGATTTGGCTCACATGCATATCAAATTTAAGGTTATTATCTACTATGATGCCTAGGAGTTTAGTTTGGGCTTCTGGGGAGATATTAGTCCCATTATTAGATTTAATGGTAAAGAATAGTGGTGAGGACCTGCGAGTGAGGGGAGTAGCAGCTTTGTTTTGTTAGGGTTTAATATCAGGTGATGATTAGAGAGCCAGTTTTCCACAGTATTAAATGTATTCTGGGACAGTGTTACTAGTTCTGCCTGGGAAGTGGCAGAGCAGATTAAAGTGGAATCATCTGCATATTGAATGCATGTTGCTTCTGGGATGACAGAGTGGAGGTCATTAATAAAGATAGAGAAAAGAAGGGGTCCTAGAATAGATCCATGGGGGACTCCTAGGGTGATGGGTAGAAGGCAGGTTAGTTTTTCCTGCCAAAGGACAGCCTGTTGTCTACCACAGTGGTAGGACTGAAATCATTGGAGAGCATGGTTATCTAAGGAGTAGGCCTTCAGAGTATGTATGAGTTTTTGGTGGTTAACCATATCAAAGGCCTTGGAGAGATCAAGAAAGAGGACTGAGGATAGTTTATTATTATTTCGGTAATGGTTTATGACATTAGAGAAGTAGGGCTGAGGTAGTACTATGTAATGGCATAAAGCCATGCTGGGAGCTAGTCAACAGGTTGTTCTGGGTAAGATAGTGCAGGAGTTGTTTATGGATGCACTTCTCCATAATTTTAGCTAGTGGTGACAGAATAGCTATGGGTCTGAAGTTTGAGAGTTCAACGGAACTACCTCCTTTACAGAGTGGTATAACATGGGATATTTTCCATATGGGGGATGCTAGCTTCACATAAGGTTCTATTGATTAAGATGGAAATGGGGTACGCTATGGCATCTGTGGCTTTTTATAGGTACTCTGCAGGGAGTAGATCAGTAGATGGGGTGGTTGGCTTTAATTTTTTAATTATGGCGTGGATTAGTGATATAGGTACAGGTTGAAAGCTAAAGGAGAGTTGGATATTGGGTATGGCGGAAGTTGAGCTGGAGCAACTAGGAGGTAGTTGTCTAGCCAGGGACTGGATAGTCTCTGTAAAGAAACTATTAAAGGTGTTGGCAGCTTCCTCTGGGGTTTTATAGTTGGATGATGATGGGGTTGGGTTGGTAATTTGACCTGGGTGAAGGAACTTGTTTATTCCTGCCCAAACTTTTTGAGGTTTGTTATGATGTTTTTGTTGAAGATAGCAGTAAAAATTTTTTTTTTGTCTAACGTAATAGATTTCTTTGTATCATTCCTTAATTGCTGATATTTTAGATGATCTAGTGGGGATTTTGTGGCACGCCAAGTGGCCCATGCCTTGTTTCTAAGTGTGATTTTTGATTTGGTATCTTCTGAAGGCCACGGTGCAGTTTTTGCTTTGGTTCTAATAGAACGAGCAGGAGTGTGAGAGTCCAGGATGGCAAGGAAGTTGGTATTAAAGTATGCTACAGCTTCATCTAATGGTAATTGTTTTAGAACTGATCAATTGTGTAGTTTGAGTTCATTTTGGAAATTGGTGATGCTAAAGTTCCTGTTATTTCTTATTGTTTTTTAGATGGGCTGGTGAGAGTTATCAGCCTTGCCCTTAATTATGTAGGCAAGAAAATGGTCACTTAGGTCCTCAGGGAGTGTCCCTGACTTACACGTGTGGGAATGGTTATTGATAAGTATCTAGTCTAGGATGCTTTCTTTGTTATTGGATTTGCAAATCCAGGTGGGGGAGGATATAATCTGTGTAAACACATGAAGGTTTACATGGGTTGTAGGAGATTCTGAGGAACAAGTGTTCTAGTCAATATTGAAGTCCCCAAGAACAATGGTTTCTTTGGGATAGGTACTAGATAACCAATGGAGGATGTCCTCTAGTGCGTTAGTGTTATTGCCGGGGGGGGGGGGGGTATAGCCACAGATTATGTATATACATTTATTTTTGTTAATTTGCAGTTTGGATATGAGAATTTCTGCATTATTAACCTTGAGTGGTTGGCTACCCCACCACCTCTTCTAGTAGGACGGTCTAGTCTCAGCATATTGTACCCTGGTGGTAATACCTCATTGTCCATAGTTGCTGGTTTTAGCCAAGTTTCTGTCAGACATAATATGTCAGGGGAATGAACTGCCAATAGAGCATGCAGGTGATGGACCTTATTATTTATGCTTCTAATATTTAAGTGGCAGACCAAGAATGAATTAGGGGATCTGTTTGAAGAAACTGTGGTAGGGGAATTAGTGGTTTGGAAGCTAAAGGTATTAGGAGGGGATGGGCCTGGGTTAGGGTGGATGTCTCCATCCATAGTGAGGTTATGCTGTAAACTAGCTAGGTTTAAGGATTTTGATTATAAGCTTTTGATAGTGTTTGGTCTTGGGGCTGATGTATCTGGATGTAATAGGTTGGTAGTTTTTAGGGGTTAAAGATTTAGTAGTAGGGGGAAAGGAGAAGTTTTCCATTTTTGATATTATTGGGGTGGTAGTTTGTGTCTTTGGGAAGTAGAATCGTAGGAGATATTGATTTTCATAGATGGTGAGGAGATATAAAATGAGCAGTAAAGGTAAGAGAAAGAGTACTAGTTTTGGTGATAACATTGTGAATAGCTGAGACATTCTGGAGGTAAAATATTTAAGGAGGGATATATTAGGAGGATTAGAAAGTTTGCGGCAGGTAGGGAGAGTGCTAGTAATTGGTTGGTTATAGCTGATTTGAGGGAGCTAGCCCGAGCATAGCGAGGGCAAGCGTAGCGGGGCTTAATCAAACCACGAGTTACCTAAGGCTGTACATACAACGCAGGTACTCTTAATGTAAGAAATGGCCTGTTTCTATTTCACAAAACTGCTGAAATTACTTGTGTTAGCCACTTGAGGTAATTTTCCTGTAGCAGCTGATAGTTTGCCAAATTATAGCAGAGTGTCTAGGCTTTTATGGGGCACAAGAGCTAGCTAGGAGTGCTGTGGACCCAGTCTAGTTAATTTGAAAAAGAGCACACATAAGGTAGGTACGAGATATACACCTTTGCAGTTTTTCAGATAGTGGGCAGAAGAGTTTATCTTTCCGTGTTTAGGTTGCAACAGAGTGAATCCTTCTAGTGCTGCGACCCTTACCATGGGAGTGCAGTTGTGGGACAATACCTAGTAAAGGATACAGTAGTTAGAGTAATTCTTAGTCCTAGAATCACGTAGTATGATGTCCATACATTTAATGCACTAAAAACTATGCACTTAACAATACAACATTAATTGCGTTTATATCGCTAGTGATGCTAGTGTGATTGCTCAATCAAATAGGTAGAATGGATAGCCAGTCTTGAATCTATTCTTGTACTACACTTAGTTAAGGAAACACAGTATTTGGACCTTATGCTTGCATACAGTCAGTTAAATATACACTACAATCAGTACACAGAGGTTTCTTAGTACAGAGCTGGTTAATGGGAGCAGTAACATGCATTTAGCAAGGTTATCCAACCAAATTAGTAAAAACCTCTATAATGGTACACTGCCATCTCTACAACAAATAACCACGAGTTAACTAAGGCTGTGCATACAATGCGCAGTTGTGGGAAAATACCTAGTAAAGGATACAGTAGTTAGAGTAATTCTTAGCCCTAGAATCATGCAGTATGTTGTCTATACATTTAATGCACTAAAAACTATGCATTTAACCATACAACATTAATAATGTTTATATCGCTAGTGACGCTAGTGTGATTGCTCAAGCAAATAGGTAGAAATGGATAGCCAGTCTTGCATCTGTTCTTGTATTACACAGTTAAAGGGAGAGTGTCAAGATTTTCTGCTTGTCTGATTGTTTTGATTAGGATGGCAGGTCAAGTGATCTTTTTGTTTACACTCAGGCAGCTTTTAGTGTATGAGCTCAGGTTTCAGTACTTTGGGGGAAGGGTAACTAATACTTCAGGAAATGGTAAGAGTTTCCTCTGTGTGCTCCTTTTATCTGCAGCCCCATGCTGACAGGAAACCTTTAGCAGTCTTTGAAATGTAGTGAAGTAGTGCTTATATGAGCTACTTTTTTTTCCAGGCAGGCAGTGAACTTTTTAAAATATTTTCTGCAACATAGTTTCTTGGTTGTTTGGATTTAATGATGATGGAAACAGATGCAGTGGATGTGTTTTATTGTATTGTCTGGAGCAGTGCTGTTCATTTGCTAATCTAACTGCTCATTGAGATGCTTATGGCATAATGGTTAAGATGTTTGTCCTATAGATACAAGGTGCAGGGTTTGATCCTCACAAAGGATAACTGGCTAGGTTTCAAATGGCCCACAAGGGCAGGTAGCCTAGTACGAACTTCACCTAATATGTCTGTTGCAGTGATGGGCCCTACTGTTATATGGGAAAAGGGCACAACAATTATGGCAGATGTCCAAATGTGAGTAGTACAGGAAGCATTACTGCTGATGGAGGGGGAGTAACCAGAAAGTGTCAGGAAAAGGAACAGAAAGTACAGTGCTTTCAACTGAGATAATCTGTTGTAGATGTCACAGCAATAAGCAAAACAGTCTACAAGTAATGAACCAAAAACAGCCAGAAGAGCTGGTTCAAATGTAGACATAATTAACTTTCCAGTACAAAGTAAAGATCCAAAAAAGTGTTACCTGTTTACTTGTTGGACTTATATGCAGATTACTTCTTTGTAGAGCAACTTGAGTAAAGTCTGCAGTAGAAATTTAGGAAACAATCCCCTCAGAACCAGAGTGACGTGCTTGTGAGGAAGACATGGGAGAAGCCCTGTCTGTTCTTGTCATTATCAGAATCCTCTGATAAAACATCCTCACGATTTCAAAGGCTGCAAGCTAAGTAATTAATTTTTATTAAAATACCCACCGTCTTTAGATGACATATGTTTAACCTTTTCTTTATCCTAGGGACAACTCTAGGAGGAGACCAACTGAATGGATGACACTTCAAACCAGAAAACATATCTCTTTACCCTGGCCACCCTGGGAAAAACCTCCAGGAGAAACTTCCATGCCCAAAGTTGATGGTTCTCCCATACCCAGTATGGACCCTGCAACAGCCACAGAAGGTATGGCTTACCCCTGGTCCATGGTGCCAAAAAGAACTATACTAAAACGTCCTGGTCAGTGGTCTGAGTAACAAGCTATGGCCATTGCAGAGTCACCCACCAATGGCTGAGGAACAGACTGAGTCTACAGTACAGGCAAGGGCTCTTTATTTACTTATTTTTTTCCATTTAGACACATGAAGAGGAAGAACTATAGGACCAGTTAAGTGTATCCATGTTCCTGCCAAAGGCGAAGCCTGTCACAGCATGATGTAACAGCTTGTTATCTGGATGTACCCACATTCAAGTGTGTGTGTGTGTGTGTGTGTGTGTGTGTGTGTGTGTGTGTGTGTGTGTGTGTGTGTGTGTGTGTGTGTGTGTGTGTGTGTGTGTGTGTGTGTGTGTGTGTGTGTGTGTGTGTGTGTGTGTGTGTGTGTGTGTGTGTGTGTGTGTGTGTGTGTGTGCAGATATATAGGTTCATAGGTGATTTACTAGGCTAATTGCACAAGAGCCTTTACAAGCCAAGCAAATAATACTCAGGATATGGCAGTATTATATCTTAATTCGCCAGATATGGGATGGAGTAGTATCAGGGTGGTGGGTCTCTGGGTGTTGGAGCCCTGAGTCATTTTACAGACTGACTCTGTCCATAAGGAACATGAGAAGTACCCCGGCAGTGAATTTACAGTTCCCCATAAATTTATCCAAATTCTTTTTCAAGAGAGTGAGGAACAGGCTTGGTTTTACAAAGATGAGAAGTCTATTCCATAGACAATGTAGTCTTTGGAATATGAATCTGTCTCTCCAGAAAGTTCTATTAGAATCCCAAATAAGGTTCAGGTCCATGGAAACCTTTGTATAATTTTTCTTGCAAATATGTGACATTTTCATAAGGGCTAGATCAAAGAATGCCTTGTAGGTTAGGCATAAGTCACCTCTCAATAAACGATATGAGATGATGTAAAGGGATAGGGTCTTTAGTCAGTCTGCATAAGACATGTGTCTTATGCTTTGTATTTTTTAAGTGAGAAACCTCTGGGGCTGCTCCAGTTTGTGTGAGTGCCTGGTTAGATATATGCAGAAGGGAGCAAAGTACTCGATCATGAGCCTGATGAGGGCAGAGTACAGTGGTGTTATGACTTCCTTTGATCTTGATGGCATGCCTTTACTTATAAGTTGAAACACACAGAAGGCATTCTTCACTACCGTAGCTATCTGGTGGCCAAAGTTTAGGTTACTATCTGTGTTCCTAGGTACCTCACCACTGGGTCTACATTTAGGGGTGTGCTGTCAATATTATAATTTGCAGGGATATCTGATTTACCAGAGGGTATGATTATGCATTTTTTTAGCATTTAATCAAAGACCATGGTTTTGGCACTAGTTGTTTTTCATTTTTAAACCTATTTGTAGGATGTCAGCATTGTTTGGGGAGTCAATGATTGCTCCCGGCTTAAAGTTGTTGGTGAAATTGGTGAGCCAGATGCCTCCAACACTGGCTTTCACTTCAGTGAAGTATATACCAAACAGGAGAGGTCCCAACACTGACCTCTGTGGGACACCACTAGTAATAGGTTCCTTATCAGAGGTGGATTCACCTATCTGAACAGCATGTGTCCTGTCAGTGAGTCAGCTTGCTATCCATCTGACAATGTAGAGGTTTATGCCGAACCCAGTAAGTTTATTTATGATCCCTGAGTGGGGAATTGTGTCAAAAGCTTTTTTCAGTTCTAGATAAGTGGTGTGTACTGTTTTACCTTAATCCATGGCCCTGTTGACTTTCTCAAAGAAGTCCACCAGAATGAGCAGGCAAGTCCTCCCTTTAACAAAGCCAGTTGGGTCTTTTCCAGTGTTTGGAGAGTTCTTATGTTATTACTGAGTAGGTCCAGGAAAATTCTCTCTCTTGGCCTTGCAGATAAGACTGGTCAAGCTTATGGGCCTGTAGTTGCCTGGCTCAGTTGATGGACCCCCTTGTGCAGAGAGATGACTGTTGCAGTTCCATTTCCTCTAAGACAAAGCCCATCCAGAGGCTGTGGTTAAAGAGGGTTTCTATTGGCCCTGATAGATTCTGTTTAAGCTATTTAAGAAGCATCCTGGAATATTGTCAGGACCCATGGAGTCTATGTTTTTGGCTTTAGCAAGTGCAGTAATGACTTGCGCCCTCATAATGACTGGAAAGGGGATGGTTTGGGGTATTTCTTTGGCTGTAGAAGGCGGTGAGAGCTTTGAACTAAACGTGTCTGCCAGCAAGTGTGCTATAAGTTCAGGCTGGGTGTAAGAGTTGCCATTCATGCATAGCCAGCCTTAGGCATAGGCCAACTAGGTGGCTGCCTAGGGTGCCACTCTAGTAGGGACACTTTTCCAGTATTTGTTTGGTATAGGTAGACCAGGATGGGGGCACTGAGTGATGTAGTGGGGGGCGCCATGTAGCCCTTTTGCCTAGAGCACCAGTTGACCTAAGGCCGCTCCTGCATTCATGATTAACTTGGCACATTACTGAGCGTTTCCCCTGAGGTTAATCTTTCATCTGGGAGGCTATCTTTGCCTCAAAGTTTGCTTTGGCAGATTTGACCAGGTCTCTAATTTGTTTAGAAAGGACAGTGCCTTTTTGCACTGTTTTGTCTGTTGTTTCTTCCTATTTATGCTAGGGGTCCACCAGGGTGGTTAATTTTTGCCAGTAATCATAGGTATACCCAGACAGGTACTGCCTTCTCTGTGCAGCTATGAATGTGGTTATGCAGTGCTTTTGTGTACAGCTCATAGTAGGCCTCAGTGGCATCCAGGTTCGGAGGGGCTTGGAAGTTTAATAAGCTGTCACTTAATTTGAGGTATTTGGCCTTAACAAGGTTCTTAACAGGTTTAGAGTTTGATGGGGGTTCTAAGTTAGTTTTAATACTAAAGGAGATCATTTTGTAGTCGGATCTTAGCAGGGAGGAGTTAATGCATGGGAGGGAGCAGCATCCCCCCATGTTCATGAGGATATTTGTACCTCTAGTTGGGGAGCTAACTAGTTGCTCCAGGGTGTTTGCATTGACAAAGTAAAAAAACATCCGAGCAAGTGAATTATGTGATGTATGTCTCCCAGTTTTTGGAGGGGTAGTTGGTTACCCATAAATATGGTGTTAGGGTGAATGTTAAGAGATTCCATTAGGTTTAGGGAGGTGGGTTCCAGACTCATCTTAAGTGATCTGTAGCTAGCAAGGGGTCGCACCTAATATTAGTTGGGCATGGAGCAGCTCAAGTGAGTCATGTTGTAGGACCAGTCTAGTCGTGGACTTCTCCCTTATGAACACTGAGACACCTCCTCCCTTTGTTTTATCCTGAGCTGAGGGGGATCAAAATGTATGAAAGGCATTGTAGCCTTTGATAGCTGGGGTGCTCTCCATTGTATTGAAAAGCATGTTTCTGTGACTGCACATATGCCTGCATTCCCCAGGGTGAGGAGTGCCTCCAGGGAGTGGAGTTCTTTATTTAAACTCCTAGCATTGAGCAGCAATACCTTTGGGAAGTCATGAGTCATTTTTGTTATTTCGGAGGGCTTAACAACTTGGCATGGCTTAAAAAAGGCCCTATGGGGACTGATAAAATTTTTGCCAGTATCCAGAAATCAAGTGGTGACAAGTGCAAACTATTTCTGACAACACAGTCAGTCATGCCTCCCCAGGCTGATAGACTTTGGATCCCCTTGTTGTGACAGCAGAAACTAAGCCATTTGTTGAATTCAATCATTTTTTGCTGGTATTGTGGCATCATCATTAGTGAAGGTAGAATGCTACTCAAGGCTAGATTCATACCCACCTGGGATGCATATTGAGAGAGCTCCATCATGCCTCTTTTCATATAGTCCAGTGAGGTATATCTTAGGACATTTACTCCAACGTGGATTATGACCGTGTCATACTGGTACTTGTTGTTTAAAGACCTAAGTGCATGAGTGATCTGGTGAACACTGGCTCCAGACAGCTCACTGTGATCTTATCCTTGTTTAGGGGGACAACAGTATTTCTTACAATGTAATCCCAGATAACTAGAATGTCTGTCTGTGTGGTGTGTTGTATTATGGGCTCAGAAGTGGAAGTACTTTGATTTTTGGAATTTTGTGCTGTGTGAGGTACTGTCTTTTTTGAATGCACACAGGACCACAGAGAGATCCTTTTAGGAGGTCTTGCAGGTTTGTGTAGATTAGAGTGAGTTCCTCCTCTTATGTGGGTCTATATGTTTGTTCCTTAGTATTAGTAGCAAACACTTTGGCTGTAATGCTGACAACCTGGTTTGCATTTTTCATGTGTGTATGTGACAGCTTTGTCTTAAAACATTAGTTTGACTAAGAGTTCAGATATGTGATTGCCAATGTGCCCTTATCAAGCATGTATTTACATTCTCCTTTCATCTTTACCCAGTTTTTGTCAACCTCATTACATTGCCTGTTTCATCAGTCATAATCTGTACAACTAATGAACTGAATGAGAATGAAGGGGAAAAAAGTAAGCAATTCAGTATAGTAAAAAACACACATAATACAAAAAATACACATGCATACAAAGGCATATACTTGGCATGCAAACAGATAAATGCACACATATGCATATATTTATAGACAAACAAATGCTCACCTCACCTAATCTGTATAAAAGGTCACACAGAAAGACTGGTTGCCAATTTATCACAAAACCTAAAACAAAACCCCATGTAAGAAAGAAATATCCCACATTAGCATAGTGAACAAATAGAGCAAAAGATAAATAAGATTTAATGTGTGAGAAAATATTGAAATAACTGATCACACAAAGTGCAGTAAAACATTTATTTAACCGGGAAAGTCTGACTTGGAACAAAGCCCATTTTCAGCAGAGGCCCAGGGAGAAATGCTCCAAATACATCTTTTAACATGGAAGGAAATTGGAGCACCTGGAGAAAACCCACACGAATATAGAGAGGACAATGCAGATTCCACACAGAAGGCACCCCAGCTGTGAATCAAACCAAAAACCTCTTGCTGTGAGACAACAACACTACCACTGCACTATCCATACATAAATAAATATAGTAATTTAAAGAATACAGCACTGAAATAAAAACTGCATTAAATACTTAATTCCAGCTTATTTGCTCCTCCAGTAGTTACACCTTGCACAAGAGACAACAGAAGTGATTCATGATGATTTAAATGAGAATTTCCCAAACATAAAAAAGTGCTTCCCTGCCTTTAAAGTCCAATCTCATGAAGGCCATCTTTTTTCACAAAAGGTGATCACTTCTATGAATGACCTCCACAAAACAATCACTATCTCTAACAACTGTCACAACAGCAGCCAAATTCAAGTGTCTCTTTTTACAAAATCCACTGGGTCTAATTTATAAGCCCACTGTCACCAGCTTAAAAAAATCTTAAATAATACCGATTATTGCTATTAGAAAAATACTGTACTAACCTCACTTTCAAGTGTGACAGTACATTCTCAACTGAGGTGAATTCTGTGGAAAGTGACAAACATATATCAGCGCCTAAAAAGTACACACAACCACCCCAGTTATTTCAAAAAAGAGAAAGAAAGAAAGAAAAAGAAAGTAAAAGGAATAAAAAGAATACCTACACTATTTTCTTGAGTGCATTACCAAGTTAACAGAGTTGAATGAATAAATGAATTGAATGAATGGATACATTTTAAACAACCCAACATTTTAAGCTTTGCATTCAATGAACTGAAAATTAGGATCAAACCAGAGTGCATTGTAATCAATGCCTCATTAAGGTGAATATGATCATTTTCACCTCTGCTGGCAGCTATTGTTTTATCCACTCTGTCCAGGATCAAAAATGCTTAACACATCAGCAAGGATGATGGCTAAAAGTGTAGCAGAATGTTATATGCAAGCTAATTAAGTCAGTATCCTCTTACCACACACTGTGTCACGGGGCTGACCAGAATATGCAACTATTTTTAAAGTTTTAGTCAACCTTTTATTTCATGTGAGGAGACTGAAATCTGTGGGGATATATATATATATATATATATATATATATATATATATATATGTGTGTGTGTGTGTGTGTGTGTGTTTGTGTGTGTGTGTGTGTGTGTGTGTGTGTGTGTGTGTGTGTGTGTGTGTGTGTATGATTTAAGTGCCCAGATTATGGGCCTGAAACAGACACAGACAAGTATGAAAAATAATTACAGTGAAATCTGAGGGACCACAAATATCAGCTGGCAGAATCTAACATGAGGAAACCCATTCATTTTAATGACCATCTAATCCATCTACAAGAACCCAAAGCCTGGTACATATGAGTTAGGTTATGCTTATATAAACTTGAATAACAAGATGGTATGAAGCACAGAAGTGTAGCCCCTAGTTCATAGCTGTAGTCAGTGCTATGTACAATTAATTTGTATAAGTGAAAGGAAAACAATTATGTACTACAAAGGTAGGCAGGAAATGATCACAAATGAAAGACTACAGTCTACATAGGTTAAGGGACTAAAACCAATCAGTATCATGACAGGGCAGAAGGACAGCCAGCACTAAATGCCTTCTTGATCAATCTGCCTAACTTTGGTGCAGGCCAGAGGCAGAAACACACAGCTAAGCACCAATAAAGTACAGACATGCAGTGGGCTCCCTGTAAACACAGGGAATATCCATAATACACAGAATAATTCCTAGAGAAACTAAGCAAAGAGATCATCAAACACATATCACTACCCATAACACATCAGACTCTAGTGTAGATTTATGAATATCTTGAAAAAGCTAATTTAAAAATGTGGAGAAATCTCACTCACATACTACAGGGCTGGTGCTAGCATTTTGGGGGCCCCCAGCAAGTTTCAACTTGGGGACCCTACCTAGAAGAATATAAAAAGTGTGACCAAATTGCTGTCATGCCCCCTTCCCTCTCAAGCTCATGCAGCACCATTTAATGATCACTGTGTAGTGTTACTACATTCAGATGATTAAAAAGACATGAAATGTCAAGGGCTTTATGGCAAGCCCCTGCTCCACAGCAAGGTAGCCATTCACAACACACACACACACACACACACACACACACACACACACACACACACACACACACACACACACACACACACACACACACACACACACACACACACACACACACACACACACACACTGGTTAACATTATTACCCTGTAGCAACAGGTTCCCTGGTTTGATTCTCAGTTTGGATGCTTTCTGTGTGGAGTCTGCATGTCCTCCCTTGTGTTTGTGTGGGTTTCCTCCCACATTTGAAAGACATGATTCTGGAGTGTTTCTCCCTGGGCTTCCACTGAAACTAGGCTCTGACCTTATCAGACTCTTCCGGTCAACAAAAGTTAAATAAATGAAATTTAGTACCAATACATGACAAGCCCCTGTACCACAGCAAGGTAGCCACTCACGGATGTACACACACACACACACACACACACACACACACACACACACACACACACACACACACACACACACACACACACACACATATTGACTGGCATTTAGTAGCAATGTTGTTACATTATGACAAGCCTTTGTACTGCATCAAGGTAGCCAGTCCCACAGAGGTAGACACAAGACAGACAGCTACACAGACACTCACACACAGGACATAGACACCCACGCATGATGAAGACAGCACTACAGTTAGACTGAACATTAAGAATTTAAAATACTGGGCTTATGAACTAATAATGATGCTAGAATAAGATTTTGTAGTAGCATGCATTGTATGACCCCACATTTTTGATGAACAGACCAAAACTAACAAACATCTGGACATTGTACAACCTCTCAAAATAATTCCAAAGCCAAAAATAAATGCAGAACAAAGGTGTAATATCAAGGATAGTTACAAATATTGCTATAATAAACTTAGAAAGATATTAGAATGACAGGGATTGCATTAGCATTCATTAAAATAACAAGTACATTCTGCAGAACTCCCATAGTCATCCTAAAAGTCTTAGCATTATTTTAGAAGAAGTAAAAGCAAAATAAAAAAGGAAGACAAGAATGTAACATTAGGGATGTAAAACACTGTGCTTATGAACTAATAAATATGGTGAAATAAGAGATTTTTCCAGTAGCATGCATTGTGTTAATCCACATTTTTGATGAGTAACAGACCAAAAAAAATAACAGGTCAAACATCTAAACATTGTGCAACATTCTCACAACTCCTACCCCTCTCCTAACCTCTCAGCTTAATAATTCTAAAGCCCCAAAATATGCAGAACAAAGGCATAACATCAGTGATAGTTTAAAACTTTGCTATGATCAATTCGATAGTAGAACAGGGTTTGCATTGGCACGCATTAAGACATCAGTACATTCTGCAGAATTTTCACAGCCCCCCCCCCCAGTGTCTCAGCACAATAAATCTGGATGAAGTGAGAGTAAAATAAAACTCAAAGGCATAACATTAAAAACAATGTGCTTATGACCAAACAAAAATGCTGGAATAACAGATTTTGCAGTAAAATGCATTGCATAACCCCACATTTTAATGAAAAGAGACAAATACCAGGCTGACATCTGAATAATGCACAACATTCTCACATCCTGTAACCCCTCCACCAACTTATCAGCATAATAACTTCTGAACAAAGCAAAAATGATCATAGAACAAAGGCGTACCATCAGGGATAGTTGTAAACATTGCCGGTATGCACAATACTAGTATAACAGGGTTTGCATTAGTATACATTAAAACAACAGCTGTACATTCTGCAACATTCTCATAACCGGTAACTCCCCTCCCAAACTCTCAGCACAACAATTCCGGACAGGCTAAAAATGATCATAGCACAAAGGTTTAGAATCAGATATAGTTGTAAATATTGCCAGTATACACAGAACACACTAGCAGAATAGGGTCTGCATTGGTATAGATTAAAACATCTGTACATTCTGCAGCATTCTCACAGCTACTGTCCCCCCACTATTAATATTTCAGCACAACTGTACACACAACAAAAATTAATTAATGAATATTCTAATGCAAGACTAGCTAAAAAAAATTACATCAGATCTGGACATTACAGACAAGCCTTCCTTCCTCAGTCTCTTAGCAGAAGAATTCTGGACAAAGGTAAAATAACACTGTTACGACCACAGCCCCTCACCCCGCCCTCCAAATCATCTGAGCATAAGAACTCTGCACAAAAAAGTTATACAATCTACTCCCTTGGTTTTCTCATCCCCCCAGAAAAAATAAAGTTAAAAATAAACTCAGCAACTTTCATTTTCTGCAGTTGATAGAAGGCTGCTACTAAAATCAATATGGCTATGTAGAAGGATAGCAGCACTGGACTGATGTCCTTGTTTGAGATTACTAAATTAACAGCCTGTTTCCAGGATTGGGGTATCACATCACTTTTCAAATTGTTATTCGTTATTTCAACCCCATAACATTTCAACAATTCTTCCTTCCTTACCCTCCATAGATCTACTTGACAGCCATCTCAGCCAGGGGATTTATTCATTGCCTGGTATGAAATTACTGAAACCTAGTAACGCCTAGAGGCGGTTTTGCAGTTACATCCTACTGATGCTGTAATTTCATGCTTGCCTACTATATTGAAATGTTAGATCTCTGCTCTTTTTCAGTAGCTAGGAAAATAATTATGAGAAAAGTGAAAAAAATCAATGCCACCTACAATTTCTGAATTTATAAATACATCTGTATAACTGTATTAAATATACATCAAAGACTTGGACTCCTTTATCGCAACAAAAAGTTCTTAAGACGCAATACAAAAATAGCAGTGTCCCATGCATACCTTCTTCCTAGTCTATTATATAGCTGTCACATTTTTATTAATCTGAACTCCCCACTCTTAGCTAAATTTGAATCAAACTACAACAAGGTGGCTAGATTTGCTGCACAGCATACTTATAGGTCTCATCACTGTCTTGCTCTAAGACACTTAGACTGGCTGGAATTACCCCACCAGCTCCAAACTACAAATAATCCACTCAAGTCTATACCAGCAATCTTTCTGTCCTAGCCTAACTTTATTATCTCTAAATACATCCCTGCTAGGTCTCTACGCAGCTCTGACCAAAACCTGCTACAAATATATAAACCCAACTCCAAAACTGGTCGCAACCTCTACAGCTACAACACTGCATATATTGGAACAAACTTCCCTTAGAAATTAGCTCCCTCAAGCACCCTAAACAATTCAAAACCGCTACCAGATGCATAATTACTTTGTATTTGTTCTACCAACAATTACATTCTTCAAAATAAATTACATCAGTTAATTTAATCACAGTTTGAGTGATAACCTGCCAGACATAAAAATGTACACTTACTTGCAATGTCCAGCATCTGTGGGGGTAAAAGTAGGATTCACAACGTCCTTGATGAGAAATCTTCATCTACAATACAATACAAACTATTTAGTGTATTTTTAATGCAATGTTTTAAGATTTCAGTGATGTAATGTTTAGTGGTCTAGGTTTCTTTTTTACAGGGTGGGAGGATGACATAATGGTTAAGCTGCTTACCTTAACGATACTAGGTGCAGGGTGTGATTATCACATGGGGTAACTGGCTAGGCTTCAAGTGGCCCAAAAGAGCAGTTAGTCTAGTACTAATCTAGTCTAGTCTAGTCAAAGATGATTGTTTTCCAGATGAGCACCTCAGAAAGTCTACTCACTACTCAAGCAACAAAACATAACCCACAGGATTCAATAAACTCTGTACAGGAATAGTGCTATTCTTGCACAGAGTGAACTGTGTTCATTTCCATATAGCCTTAACAGCAACGCACCTTGTATATTCCTGAAGGCATGCTACTGCTAAGGCTAAGTGGACAGGAACATTACTGAGTTTAGAGGCATGTTTAAGCATTGCCTGCACACCTAGCATGCACCCTGCACTCTCAAAGTGCCATACGGCACTTTTTAAATGCATTTCGGTGTCCATGGACACTGAAAGCAAATATAATAGTAAAACAATGTCCGCGGACACTGAAATAGATAGGAGATCATGAAATAAATGCAGGTTGTGTGTGACAGGTACTGTCACACACACCCTGCATTGTCAAAGTGCTGTACAGCACTTTCCAAGTGCTTTCAGTGTCCGGATACACTGAAAGTAGCTATTTCAATAGAAAGCAATGCAGGGGGTGTAGGACAAGTACTGTCACACACCCTCATCATTGTCAAAGTGCCATATGGCACTTCCCAAGTGCTTTCAGTGTCCATGGAAACTGAAAGCAGCTATGTAGATAGGAAGCAATACAGGGGGTGTATGACACACCCCCTGCATTGTGAAAGTGCCATATGGCCATACCTCTCAACTGTACAGGTTTTCACAGAATGTCCAGATATCTGCCTCACATACCTCTCAACCTCTTAGAGCAAGAAATCTGGACAAAGCCATAAATAATGGGGGGGGGGTAAATATTGCTCTTACAAACTTGGCAAGTTGATAGAATAACAGGTTTTGCATTAGCACAGATTTTCTGAAGGGTATGAAGTCTGAAACTCAAATGTCTGTCATTATTTTCTGACTTAAACTCTGAGTGATTTGCCAGTAATTTGCTGGAAACCCACAATCATATGAGAAATGAACCAAAAATATGAGGCAATAATATGGACATTCTGCAAAAAATCTGTACAGTTGAGAGGTATGCTGTCTCATATTTTTGTGCATTTCCCAAATATATGTCCCTACCTGACAAATAGCAGATGATTGGAGTCATTAAATAATGATAAACATTTGAGTTTGACTCCACATCCTTCGGAAAAGTCATGCTAATGCAAAATCTATTATTCTATCAACTTTCTAAGTTTTTAAGAGCAATATTTAAAATCTGTCCCTATTTGTTCCCTTACAATTGCCCTTACTGTGACTGACAAGGAATATTAATACATGTAAATAATGTGGTTTTACTAATTTCCTTTTTTTTTGCATTCTAAGGTATGTCTAAGCATAGCTGTATGAGTTTGCACGTCAGGGCCCTCTGCTTAGCATTGCTTAAACATCTCATAGCAGCTGAATAGAAATGTATAGTAAAAATATCAATGACAAGATAGTGTAGTGCTTAGAGTCCCGGCTTTGCATGCAGGTGTTCATGGTTTGAGTACCAAAACAGGCACGTTATCTTTACACTGCAAAGCTTTGATAAAATTATTTTTTTTATGTTACATTATGTAATAAGTGATATTTGTCACCCAGGATAGTGTGGCTGGTCCAAAATGTAAGTGTGAGTGCATATATGTGAAATCACCCATGTATACATGAGAGTCCCATGCAGTATAGTCACACTCCCAAGGTAATGTAATGAAAGCATATTGGGGGATGTCATGTAAAGTAAATTATATACATTTAATAATATTTTAGTAATGATGAATTAATCTACAATCCTGATATTTTTTAAATGAAAACTGAGCAATGCTAAGCAGTGCTCAGCTATTCTTAGCCAGTTTAAGCATTGCTTAGACATAAATTCTAAGCAGCAGTTAGCTCAGTGGATTTGTGCACTGTTAAGCATTCACCCCTTTAAGCACTTTTCAACTCATCTTAGTGGATTTGCGCACCACTTAGCTGAGCTTAGCATTTTCAAAATGGTTCAATGACAGCAAAGGGTGGGAATACAGCCTTATTTAAACATGCAGGTGGGAATGCAGCCAGAACCTGTTGTAATTTGATCTGTGCAGAACCTATGTCAGGTGTTGGAGAGGGCTCACACTTCTGGGTGCAGCTCTGGGGCATTTTGGAGTCCAGGGTTATGCTTGGGCTCCTCTTATCAAACCATGATGACAGGCTGCTACAGGGCCAATACCAGGGCTCACAGTATAAAGTAGAAGCCTGGGACCATCTGGCACATGACCTCACCAGTCCCACTGGTATCCCCTAAACTGTTGAGCAGGTACAGCATCACTATGCCAACCTAAAGTGGAGCAAGGGGGTGCTCTCGGCCCAATGAATCCAAGATGCTCAGGACAACCATGCTCCAGTAGTTTGTAATTATCACAGATATACATAGGTGTACCAGAGTTTATCCTGAGTATGTGATAGACAAGTATGCATAATGTTTGTTTTTCACCCCTACAGCTGCAGCAGAGAGGGCTAGTAACATTGAGGCTCATGCAGACAGACTGACCCGGATGTGTCGACAGGCTGGTGAGTACAGATCTATCTTGCATTATATAGTGGCATAAAGTAGAAGGAGTACATTGTTTACTGCCAGTAGGTATAGTGTGTACTATGTCTAATGAATAAATGATATTTGTCACACTAATATTCATCCACAGGATATCCATTAATAAAAGTGTAAATTCACTGTAATAAAGATGTGTAACACAAACTGTTGTGTGTACTCTGGTATGTTGTTGTAGAAATAGAATGTGTACAATTTCTTCACAGCAAATATAGTGCTGACGGCATAAAGTAACTGTGGCTGTTCTGAGAACCAGCTAGTATGCAAAACAGTAGAATGTGGAGCTGTAAAACAAGATATAAATGAAATATGAAATATTGTGTGCACTAAGTTCTGAATCCTGAATAGTAATGTCTACAATACTATAGTATGTCCCCTGCAGTATTGCATTCTTGTGTTAACCTTTGCTTTCCAGATTGTGTTATTTCAAAGGATGAATACACAGTACAATAACTATCTGCAACTCATGAATGTCAGGATTATCAACAATGGTATACAGAAACACACAGAATTTACATGGGACAAAGTTGCACTCATTCTTGAACTTATGGATATAGTATTAAATTGCAATTTTATATACTTTGAAGGGGAACATTACAGGCAAATTAGAGGAGTTGCTATGGGGGCCGCTTGTGCCCCCATATACGTCAATTTCATACTTTTGGACCGGGAAGAAGAATATATTTTCAAGAATGCACTGTTTAAACATGTCAGTTGCTATGTTAGATTTTTGGATGACATTTTTATATTATGGAACGGTACTATATAGGAAATGGAAACTTTTATCAAAGATTTGAACTTGGCTAATGAGTATCTTAAATTTACTCATAGTTTTAGTAAGGTTGGTATTCTTTATTTAGACACATTTATTTATTTTAAATGAAGTATATTTAAAGGTCAATGCATTCGGGCAGCCTGAATGACTTCTGATTACCACAAAATGGTTAAGGAGTTGAACAATATAGGAGATATGTTTAGAAAACGTGGGTACCCCACTAAGCTTACAACAGACATTAGTATTTATGTCCAGCAAGAATGGGGCAAAAAATACTTACCCCTTTTGGGAGCAGATACTGTACATATCCTTGATGCACCTAGTAGTATGACTACGAGGGAGCCTATTAAGAACTACAAGAGAGTCTGCATTTTACAGTACAGCCCTTTTGTTAAGGATGTACAGGGAATTATTGGAAATAATTGGAATATTCTGAGAAGTGATGCAACGATACATGAGAAATTAGGGGATCAACCATTATTTGTGTTTAAGATGAGTCAGAATTTAAAAGGTATATTTGAGGTTGGGTCTAAGAGTAATAAAATGATGGATACGGTAGGGGATACCAGTAAGTGTGGACAATGTAGCAAATGTTTTGCTGTAATGGAAGACAGTGTTTTAACATTGGGGGATGTCAACCAAACAACAATTAGGTTCAAGAGAGGGAACTTTTGGACACAACATGTGATATATTTGGCCAAATGTGTTAAATGCCCATGTTTCTGTGTGGGCAAAACTGACAGATGTCTAAGGAACAGAATATATGATCACTATTACAGTAAAAGGAAGAAAGATACATTATTTGTACGGACATATAGCAGGAAGCCCTAACTGTGATATTTTTAAGTTTGCCATGTTAGAACAGGTTAAGGTAAACCCTAGGGGTGGGAATATTAAGATAAAATTGGGGGAGAGAGAGATAAAATGGCAGATCTTACTGAACACAACTGTCTACCCTGGTATTAATGACAGCATTTCTATCAAGCCAGTATTAGAAGCCAAAATTTAACAATGTGATTTTAAATGGAAGTTAATTAGCTTATTATTTAAATGTGCTTTAAGGTTAGGATATAAAGTGTTACAAGACGGCATAGCTTATCCTATAGTATTTATTATATTTATGTATAGTTTAGATACATATGTTTTAGCAAAATTGTTAACAAATTTTTAATACTGATGTATACTGTGATATTTGCTTATTAATGCACAGTGCACTTTAAATGCTTAATTGATGCGATTGATAGATCAACAGGATTGGATATAGTTCTGTATTTAACCCAGCTATTTTTAAATAATGGTGTTCTGAGGAAGTCTACTAACTGTAGATGAAAGCGCTTAACTGATTTTTTAATTTATGTATAATAAAGTATTCCATTACAGTTCGCGTTTGCAGTATTATTCTAGGGACCGTGATACTTATCACAGTGAAGTCCGTGTTTTTTTTTTTTTTTTTTTTTTTTTTAATAGTGTTTTTTCACTGTGTTGTATTGTTTACTAGACATACAACCTATACAATACTTTTCCTGCCATATTGTCTGGTTTATTCAGTACATTGCATACACAAAACATATTATATTGGCAATTAACTTTCTACTACTTTTAGAATTATTTCTTATGACAGTACATGCAAGATTATTACTAGCCTGCCTCGCGATGCAGCCTCTGCAGCCTACATGCATGGGCTTCCTGATTCACAGCCCACTCTGCTGCTGCTGTCAAAGACATAAGAGGAATATCTAGCCATACATATCCATAATATACATGAGCTGGCAATTATTTAGCAGGTAGTAGAATGAGTACTTACACACTGCTGGGATATCACCCTGCCTAGCTTCTTGGATCCACTGATCCAAGAGCTCCCTCTTCCTTAGTTTCAGGTCGGCATAGTGATGCCTGACCTGCTCACTAGTTCGAGGGATGCCAGTGGCACTGGTGAGGTCATGGGCGAGACAGTCCCAGGCCTCTGCTTTATAATGGGAACCCTGGTAATGGCCCTGCAGCAGTCTCTCTTCATGGTCTTTCACCAGGAGTCCTGCCATGACTTTGGATGCCCCAGCGCTATGCTTGGAAGCACGATCCTTCTCCAACACCAGCCATAGTGCCTATAGGAGGAAGCCGCAACTAGTTATGAGATGTATTCCCGCCTGTGGGGTTTATATAGGGCTGAATTCCCACACTTTGCTGTGATTGGATGGTTTTGAAAATCCTAAGCTATGGGCAAACCTGCTTACCTAAAGTTGGCATTGCTTAAAGGGGTATACCAATGGGCAAATCGATTTAGCTGGGCTGCGCATTGCTTACACCTAGTAAGAAGAGGTGCACAATGCTTAGTGTTGCCTATAATTAAATTTTCACACTATTTGCTGTTTGGCATTAATTTATTATTCATTAGATATTATATATTTGTTTAGTATCCGTGATTCATGTGTACATACACTGTATGGGGTACTTGTGTTTACTGGGGGATTTCACCACTTTATTACAATGACACCTCACATCTGGACTTAATACAGTACTCAATTTCACATATATATGTTATGTAGTAGGTTATACAACATAAAACTGTATACAGAGTCCTTTCACATGTAAATTGTGATTTTGCTATAGTGAGGATCTGTTTGGATATACCTCAGTTTTATGTACAGCTGTAATGGCTTACTGGTTAACTGCTGTGACTATAGTGTACAGGGTCCTTGCTGCAAGGCCTAAAAGAAAGTACTTTTATAGCACTATTATCTCCTCTAGCTAAAATCATGGAAAAATGCATACACAACAAACTACTCACCCCATCTCCTCAAAAATAATCTACTTGCAGATACCAACATGGATTTAGACCTTCACATAGTATACTCTGGAAAATTGTCTATCTCTCACTACTACTATCTCTCTTAGGAGTCCCCACAGGATCCATACTAGCCCCCTCCTATTGCAGATGATTCCACAATTATTTGCACAGCCTCCCTCAATCTGAACTCCACGATAATAATCTAAGCTATGATTACCATATCAACAACACCATAAATCTTACAAACTTCTTGTACCAATCGACACCTAAACCTAACTGACCTTCTTATCATTTTCTTTCACTTCTCCATTCTTCTTCTTCAAATGTCTTCTCAAACCTCTAATGACTCTACAACACTTCTCAAAAAAAAAAAAAAAAAAAAAAATTATACATTGTATATACACTAATATGTATGCAATGATTTGTATGGAGTGTAGTTCTCTAGATAATCAATCTCTCTTGTAACATAAAAAAGTATTTATGTGTTTTATTTTTTTCTTGATCCAGACTAATAACTATCCATGGTAACTTAATATCTGTTAAAGGATCTCATAGTTAATCTTCAATTGTATAACCTTTGTTTTTAATTCTGAACTGAAAATGTATTTTGTTGCTGGGTAGAACAGGGTCTATTGGATACAGAGTGATTAAGGCATTTTTAAGCAGTTGTATGCGGGTTTGCATGATGGTAAGCAATGCTAACTTCTGGATAAATATGCTTACAGAGAGTTAGCTCCAAAATTGCTTAACCTGGGTGTGCATTGCTTACCCCCACGCAGACAGGATTAAACCCGCTTACTACTGCTTAAAAGTGCTTACTCCCACTTATCCCCACACTAATTTAGAAAGAAATGAAACATGGGTCTTGCGAAAGTGGTAGATTTGGACACTCTATACATATTTTACACTATTTGCTGTATGGCATGGATTAATCATTCATTACACATTATAACTTTGTTTAGTATCCCTGATTCATGTGTATGTATCCTGTATGGGACACCTGTGTTTATCTGTGGATTTTACAACATTATTACATTGACACCTCACATCTGCACTTAATGCAGCACTTCAGTTCACAAATATATGGTATTTAGTAGGTTATATAGCAAACAAATTTCATAAATTGCTTTCACATGGAAAATGGCATTTACTCCAGTGAGGATTGAACCAGGAATGACTGCTCACAAAGCGAATGCTCTGACCACTACACTATTGCAGTACTGCTTCACTTGCATGCATCTTGCTATTTATCTTCTTATGCTATTTAAGCTACAGTATGCATAGCTAAGCAATGGGCAAACCCACGCAAATATGGTTAAATTTAATCTGTATGTTAAAAAAAATTGTAATGTTATTTTCTCTAGGAAGGGACAGATTACACTTATTGCTGTGGATTTCTGCATGCATCTGCTCATTTGGCAGACATCCTAGCAACCCCCCATACCTCTCAACCTCTTCATGCAAAATATCTGGAAAAAGCTTGACAAAATGAGATACAACTAGGGACATATTTTAGAAATTGCTCTTATACACTTAACTGAGTTGCTAGAATAACAGGATTTTTTTAATATAACTTTTCTGATGGATTTGGTGTCTGAAACTCAAATGTATGTCATTATTGAATGGCTTAAATCCTGAGATTATCCCAGTGATTTGCCAGGACAAATGGTACAAATGGTGTAGAGGCCAAATGTATAAGCAAAAAATCTGGACATTCTGCGAGAGCTGTACAGTTGGGAGGTATGCAACCCCCTTTGAATGTTCTCACTCATTGTAATTGCCAAACGGCAATTATTGAGTGCAGGGGCATGTGTATTGTCAGAGCTCTGGTCTCAGACACACCCCCTGCACTTGTCCATGCTCCATGTCCATTTAGGAGCAGAGGCAGCGCGCCTTCATTACTATGGATGTCACACTGCCGTGCTGCTCCTAAACAGTCATTTCCATGCAGGAATAAGCTATTCCTGCACAGAACCTTACTGCATCCTGGGGTTAGATCTGGTTCAACTGAATCTTTTATGTCATAGCAATCTTCTACTAATCTATATAGATCCTAATGAATGTTTTAGAAGAAAAACAGAACCAAGACGCTATCCTCCAAAAAAAGGAAGCCAATCTGGTGGTCCCCTGCCATAAACAAACTGTACAACAGAAGGAAGAAACTGTTGCAAAAGACAGTAAAATCCCATGAGTGGAGGAGCTCCCTGGTCAGCCTCAATAAGAAGCTGCGATCCCTGATAAAATCCACCAAAGCTAGTTATGAAAACAAAATCACCACTTATTCTAAAGACAACCACAAAGCATTCTATAGCTATGTCAAGAATCTCAATGGCAACACTCAGATCTGCTCTGAGTTACGGCACAATGGCACTAAATATACAGACCCAACTGATATTGCCAACATCCTGGCAGATAGGTTCAGTGCTAACTTTACCCCCCTCTCACCCCCTAAAGAGCCCATCTCTATACCGGAAGAATGCAAAGTTCCTGTAATCACGGCTGCACAGGTAAAAACCACAATATCCAAAGCCAAGAACACAGCATCCATGGGACCAGACAACATCCCAGGCTTCGTTTTACATGAACTACAGAATGAACTGGCACCCCACCAATGTATCATGCTCAATCATAGCCTCACCTCAGGCTTTGTGCCTGCTGAATGGCGCACAGCAATGGTTATCCCACTCCACAAGGGGGGAGCCACCACGTACCCCGGGAACTACCGCTCCATTAGCCTGACAAGCCTGGTCTGCAAGGCCATGGAACATATCATCAAGGAACTTATAAACAAAGACATTGGTAATCTCCAAACTCTGGACCCCACCCAGTTCGGGTTTGTAAAAGGCAGATCATGTCTCCTAAACCTGATAGACTTCTTTGAAGCAGTCACCAAAGCCGTAGACAAGGGTAAGGTGGTTCACACAGCCTATCTAGATCTTGACAAGGCTTTCAGCACCATCCCCCACTCTGGAATTATAGATAAACTCACTAAACTAGGTATAAATCCCTATGTCACAAAATGGGTTGCCAACTGGCTCACTGACAGAACCCACACTGTGAAAGTAGCAGACCCCAAATCCGATTTCAGACCAGTGACAAGTGGAGTACCACAGGGTTCAGTCCTGGGTCTTCTCCTGTTTGGTATCTACTTCTCTGAAGTACAGGCTGACACAGAAGGTCTTTGGCTAACAAGGTTCAAAGATGACTGTAAACTAGGAGCCATAATCGAAACTCCTAATGATGTGGACATCCTACAAAAAGGGCCTCACTGAGACAGATGCCTGGTGTCAAAACCATGGCCTCAAGCTCAATGCCAAAATGTGCATTGTCATCCCCTTTGGTAAAAACTCTGTACCCATGAACTACAACATAGGCGGTAGTCTACTTAACACTGAAAGTGTGATAAGATACCTTGGGACACAGGTGGACAGTAGTCTCTCCTTTGATAATCACATTGCCACAGTAGTCAGGAAATCCTTCTACATGGCACACCTCATCACAAAAGGTTTCTCATCCAGAAAAAAAGAGGTCATTGTTCCCCTCTACTCATCACTCATTAGACCCATTATAGAGTACAACGCCCCTTTTGGTATGTACCTCACAAGACATCTACAACAACTGGAAAGGCTGCAGAAATACCTCACAAAGACGATTACCAGCCTCAAACAGATGCCCTACGCAGACCGTTTAAAAAAACTCCAGCTTTACTCCGTCACATATCACCTACTCAGAGGTGATCTCTGCCTAACATACAAAGCTATGACAAAGCCAGAGCTGTTGGACATGCTCCACTTAAAGAAATCCCAATCCCTCTGAGCTACACGCTCTAGGGACCTAAACCTTGTCACCACAATAAACAGAACATGCCGGAGGGATAGATTCCTGTCCCAGAGACTTCCCATACTCTGGAATAAACTACCTATCTATATCAAAGAAAGCTCCTCATTAGCACTCTTCAAGAAAAATCTTGATGATTGGATGGGAAATAGGAAATTCATCCCGGGAATCACCTCTGTGGCTCTGCTTGACAGTGGCCCAGGAAAATAATTTTCTTGGGTGGCAAACGCCAGGGTACCTTTTTGGCAGGGCTTGTATAGGCCCCAGGGCCGATAGCCTAGTACCTACCTTTGAACCTATGAACCTATGAACATCAATGAATCTGTGTTAGAAAGTACTAGCTTCTTGCCTCCCTTGTCCTGCACATCACAGCCATCATGTCAAAGTGTATGATGTGCACTGCTGCTCGAAAGCTCCAAATTAAGTGATGTCAATGATTTGACGAGGCAGTAGGGGTGATTCAATAAAGCCTTCACAGTTATTTAGACAGTTTCAGATTCAGTAAGTGCTGTGTAGAGGCACGAACCCCCACGCAAACCAGGTAAATTCCTTTTGTTAAGTGTTAATTAGCTTGGGGATTTCTGCTAGCATTAAAATCTGTGTTGGTTACATTTCTAGTAATCATTTTAAATCGTGTTGCTGGCTACTGAGACTTGTCTGCATACATCAACTGGACATAAGCTGATTTAAGTATATTTTCTGCACTTATTTAAGATTTGAGTGAGTAAATATTGTGTGTCTTGGATTCAGTAAATATTGTGTGTGTCTCTGAATCTCTGCAGTAGTTCCCATCCCCCCCTCCCTGTTTCTTGTTGTGGTGTTAATCTTGGGTGGCTTTGGAATTGCCCGCCCCTGCTGTAAATCTCTTTTTGCACACTCCTCCTGGACCCATCTCATTCGCTCACTCAACTGAGTACAGTGAGATCATATTTTGATTTTGGATACTCTTACCAGTCCCATCTCCTCTGCAGTGCACAGAGAGAGCACTTGGAAAGGGCATCCCCCTATAGTATCTTAATCTGCTGTTTCCTCCATCTCAAAAAAAAAAAAAAATTTACACTTCATCTGTGTTTCTTCCTACTTTATTACCTTAATTTGCTTTTGCCTCTTTTAACATTTTAAAGTGGAACCTGTGTGTTGAGAGAAAGCCTTACAAGACTATCTGCAAATATATAGAGCTGAGAATATTTTTCTGTATTATTCTGTATTATAGAGCTAAATTGTTGCTTAGATATCTGTTGTCTTACTGTTCTGCAAATATACAGAGATCAGTATATATTTTTTTGGTTTTATAATTTGCACTCTGATTCCTCACATCTCTGATGAAACTGTCTTCTCTACCCCCCCTCCCTGTTCTTGGTTGTAGTTTAAATTTGGTGGCTTTTGCAGTGCCCGCCCCACTGTAGATTTGATCTAGGACACTACCCTAGTCCCATCTCTTTACTGCATTCTACCTAATAAACCCTTTCTGCACTTGCTTTTAGTCCTTTTTAATTTAATTACATTTCTTCAAACTGTGTGTGGACTAATATTGCTACATACTCAAGTGTGCCAGCTTGCACTGCATGTGAATTGTTTTTACTACTGTTTTTGCTACTTTTCTGAAAAAAAAGTATCTGCTTTTACTGTATTTGTGATTCTTCCTACTTTATTTTGCTTTTGCGTCATCTTAAAAGTACTCAATTGTATTTATTACTGCTTGGTGTATCTCATTCTAAGCCTTTTAGTTTAAGCACTTGGGCTTCAGACCAGTTGTTTTACATTAAGAAGGTTTGTAGTCTGCACTGTGGTGGCAGAACAGGTAGCTTACATCCTTCTAAGATGGGAACTGCTGATTGAGGGCTCTGTGTCTGTTATTCTCAAAGTGCATTAATTCTGGTTTAAGCACTTGGGCTTCAGGCCAGTTATTTTACATTAAAACGGTTCGTGGTCTGCACTCTTGTGGGAGGAGAGGCTGGACTCTGCCTTTCTGAGCTGGGAATTTCTGGTTAAAGGTTTATAGTGCCTACATATTTGAACTGCTTCTTACTGAAATTGGTACACCTTGTTTGCTGTAGCATAGACTAGATCCAGGCCTGCTGAATCTAGCTTTGTTTGTATAACTTGAGCACTAATCCAGGCATTCTTTAAAGTATTCAATTGCATTTATTACTGCTTGGTAGTAACTTGATTAAAGTGTAGCTATCATTCTAAATCTTTTGGATTAATCACTTGGGCTTCAGACCAGTTGTTTTACATTAGGAAGGTTTGTGGCCTGCACTGTGGTGGCAGGACAGGTAGCTTACATCCTTCTAAGTTGGGAACTGCTGATTGAGAGCTCAGTGTCTGTTATTCTAAAAGTGTATTAGTTCTGGTTTAAGCACTTGGGCTTCAGGCCAGTTATTTTACATTAAGAAGGTTCATGGTCTGCACTCTTGTGGGAGGAGAGGCTGGACTCTGCTCTTCTGAGCTGGGAATTTCTGGTTAAAGGCTTATAGTGCCTGCATATTTGAACTGTTTCTTACTGAAATTGGTACACCTTGTTTGCTGTAGCATAGACTAGATCCAGGCCTGCTGAATCTAGCTTTGTTTGTATGCTTGTTGTTTGTTTGCATGTTATTTCCCTGAAACGCTAATTCCACCTAAGACGCGGATTTGCAGCGCTTCTGTGGATCCCTAGTGATATCTGCATTGCTTACTGTACTTATTTCCTTGTTTCACTTGAAAGAAAGTTACTGTTTGTCATTTTTGCATTTAAGTTACCTGTAACACATTGCATTTAAGTTACCTGGCACTTGCTCACTAAAGCAATTATATAAGTCAGCACTAAAAAATTAAAAGCACTACACCCTCACAAACTCCCCTTGAGTACCTTGTTCCCCATTAACCCTTTTTTTTCAATTATAAAGGAATTCCCAATACTATTCTAGCATGTCCAAAGGTCAGTTGTCAATCTCCTCTCCGGTCCAGCTGGTGAATCTGGGAATCTTGAGGCAATGTTACAACTGCCTCATGTACACAGACAACCCTCTCCTCCTCCCAACAAATTCCAATACATGTGAGAGATGCAACCATATAGCCATACAGGAGGCTAAGCTCTCTCAACTCAGTACTGGAGAAACCAGTCAGGAGGAGAAGGAAACCACACTCACTACAATTCCAGTCTCACATAGACCTACCACGACAGCAAACCAAACACATAAACACACAAAAACATACTCGGAAGCTTTAAATAAAAATCTGCCTAAACAGCAGAGACCTCCAAAGCAGACACCCAAGCAACCGCTACCCCAAAACAAAACACGTGCAACACATAGCTCACAAAGCCAGTGTGCCAAACAGTTACAGCCCTTAAAGTTAAACAACACACCTGATAAACTTGTAATAGGTGACTCTATCATCAGGCACATTGACGTCCCGCTCACCAGGCTGAACAAGGAGAAGGTCATGGTGAGCTGCCTGTCAGGCGCTAGGATCCGCCACATAACACAAGCACTCAGGTCACTCCAAGGCAAGTACAAATATGACTCAGTCATTGTCCATGCTGGTGTGAATGACCTGAGACGTACCTCCCTGGACTACATGAAAAGAGAGATAGAGGAGCTCTCTGAGCATGTAGCCCAGGCTGGTATGACCCTGACCTTGAGTAGCATCTTACCCTCACCAAGAATGATGCCACAATATGAAGACAAGATGATAAATTTCAACAATTGGCTTAAGTATTGGTGTCATTCAAAGGGGATCCAATGCCTGTCAGCCTGGGGTGACATGCGCGACAAGCCAAAATGCTTCGCTAGGGATGGCTTGCACCTGTCACCCTGGGCTGGATATTGGCAAAGGCTCTTGCTACCCCCATAGTGCCTTTTTAGGCAAGGCTCAAAAGACAAACCCACCTCCATAGGTATCACAAGGGATAAGAAACTAAGAGTAATGCTACTCAACGCCAGAAGTCTAAACCTCAAGATGCATACACTCGAAACTCTCCTTATCATGGAGAACATTGATATCTGTGCAGTAACAGAAACCTGGTTCAAGGCTCCCGAGAGCACCCCAGCACTACCAGGTTATACCTCATACCATGCTTTCGGCCCCAAAACTTGGACCGAACCACAAAAGGAGGGGGAGTATCAATATTCGTCAAAGATACCCACACCTCCAGGTTGGTGGCACAGCACGAAGCATCAGAGACTATCCATGTGCAACTAACAATGGGTAAAACTGCCTTCCAGTTTATAGCCTACTACAGACCACCCTCCCAAACCCAGGAACCCCACTCGGCCTTCCTGAGAACACTGGAAAATATGAAGGTCTCTACAAACACCATTATATTGGGCGACTTCAACTACCCAAACATAGACTGGGAGCATTACTCTAGCTCCAACACCCTAGCCCAAAGATTCCTAGAATTTATAAACTCAAATGCTATGGAACAACTTGTTACCCCTCCCACAAGAAGGGAAAACATACTGGACCTGATCATCACCAACATGGGGACTTTATGCTCCAGACCAGAAGTGTGTCCCTCATTGGTAAGATCAGACCATAAACAAATCTCACTGGATATTCACATCCCGAATCCACCCCCTGCCCTGAAAATCACAGTGAAAAACTTCTCTAAAGCAAATTTCACACTCCCTCTAAACTGAGGTGGAATCCTTCAAAGCTCCCGGGCCTGTGGAAAATATGGCCCAGACCGCAGTATCCTTTATAAACGCATTCTATGAACACCTTCAGGAATGCATGGATCATGCAATCCCAAATAAAACCAAGACCAAATCCTCCAAATGCAGATGTCCTGTCTGGTGGACCAGCCATAAACAAACTATACAATAGAAGGAGGAAGCTACTACATGATAGAGCAAAATCCCAAAAAAGGAAGGCATCTCTGATCAGTATTAGCAAAAAACTATGGGCACTCATAAAATCGTCTAAGGCCAGCTTCGAGAGAAAAATTGCACAGGACACTAAGGATAATCACAAGGCTTTCTTTAGTTATGTTAGGAACCTGGGTGGGAATTCCCAGATATGCTCAGAATTAGTCCAAAATGACAAAAAATACACCAAACCCACAGACATTGCCAACATCCTTGCTGACAGGTTCAGCGCAAACTCCCCCCACCAAAGGGCAAATATCTATCCCAGCAGAGTGCTGCCCCCCTGACATTTCAGATGCTCAGGTAAGAGCTTCCCTCTCCGAAGCAAAAAACACAGCATCAATGGGACCAGATAGTGTCCCGGGCTGCGTCCTACATGAACACCAAGAAGAGCTAAACCCAAACATAAAACTACTGTTCAATATCAGCCTTACTACAGGATATGTACCCAAAGAGTGGCGTACAGCAACAGTGGTCCCTCTCCACAAAGGTGGTGCCTCAATGGATCCTGGAAACTATCGCCCCATAAGCCTGACTAGCTTGGTCTGCAAAGCTATGGAAAGGATTATCATAGGGTTCATAGGTTAGTACTAGGCTAACTGCCCTTGCAAGCCATGTTAAGCCTAGCCAATTATCCCTTGTGAGACTCAAACTCTGCATCTTGTGTTTGTAAGGCAAACACCTTAACCATTAGTCCACCCCCTCATAAATAAAGATATTGGGGACCTACAGACACTGGATCCTACCCAGTTTGGCTTTGTTAAGGGCAGATCCTGCCTCTTAAACCTGGTTGATTTCTTTGAAACAGTCACCAAGGCCATTGACGAGGGGAAGGTGGTCCACACAGCCTACCTGGACCTCGCGAAAGCCTTCGATACAATACCCCACTCGGGCATTATAGATAAGCTCACCAGCTTAAATATAAACCCCTATGTCACTAGATGGGTTGCAAACTGGCTCAAGGACAGAACCCACATGGTTAGAATTGCTGGAGCCATGTCAGACTCCAAACCAGTTACAAGTGGCATCCCACAAGGCTCAGTCCTGGGACCTCTCTTGTTCGGTATATATTTCTCGGAGGTACAGGCCAACATGGAAGGACTGTGGCTGACCAAGTCTGCAGATGACTGCAAACTGGGCACCATAATCAACTCTCCAGCTGACACAAGCATCCTCCAAAAGGGCCTCACAGAAACAGACAACTGGTGCCAGAGCCATGGCCTCAAGCTAAACGCCAAAAAGTGTATAGTCATCCCCTTTGGCAAAAACAAAGTGCCCACAAATTACCACATAGGTGGTAATCCATTAAGTACAGAAGAAGTAATTAGGGACCTGGGGACTCAAGTTGATAGCAATCTCTCATTTGACAACCACATGGCCAAAGTGGTTAGAAAAACATTTTATATAGCCCACCTAATCATGAAGGGATTCACATCTAGATCAGAGGAGGTCATCGTGCCTCTTTACTCATCTCTCATCAGGCCCATAATTCAGTACAATGCCCCTTTTGGGATGCACCTTACCAGACACCTGCAGCAATTGGAAAGATCCCAAAAGTACCTCACCAAGAGGATCAAAGGGCTCAAACAGATGCCATACGCTGCCCGGTTAAAGAAACTCCAGCTCTACTCAGTAGCATACTGCCTGCTCAGAGGCGATCTGTGCCTGACGTATAAAGCCATGTCCAACCTGGAATTAATGGACATGCTGCACCTCAGAAAATCCAAATCCCATCGAGCTACGTGCTCGAGAGACTTGAACCTCAGCACTGAAATAAATAGGACATGCTGGAGGGACAGATTCATAACCCAGAGGCTCCCTTCACTCTGGAATAAAATCCCAGTCCAGGTTAGGCAGAATCCCTCATTGACTCTCTTCAAGAGGAATCTTGATGAGTGGATGGGAGATCGTAGGTTTACCCCGGGTATCACTTCTGTGTCACTGTTAGACAGAGGCACAGTATACTAACCTCGAAAAAGGGCATAGCAAAATTAATTTAAAATGGGTAGCGAAAGCCAAACACACTCTGGCTAGGCTTATAAATGCCCTAGGGCAGATAGCCTAGTATGAACCTATGAACCTATGAACCTATAAAGTACTTTCTTCTTGTTCAGTATGCAATAGTACTAAACCACATTTGCAAAGAGAATCACTTCAGCTAAGTCAGGCTCCTGAACTACCTTGGTCAACAGTAGCCACTGACATATTTGAGTGGAACAATCAATATTACTTAGTATTGGTGGACTCTTATTCAAATTGGTTTGAGATTGATTAACTACCTAATCTAACATCCACTACTGTTATTAAGAATTTGAAATATCATTTTTCAGTCCGTGATAGTCTGCACAAAGTTATTTCTGACAATGGTACTCAATTTACTAGTCAGTTGTTTCAGAAATTTGAAAGACAATGGGGCTTTGTACATGCTACTAGTAGTCCAGAATATCCACAGTCAAATGGACTTGCTGAATATGCAGTGCAAAGTGCAAAGCAATTACTTGAAAGGTCAAATCATGACAATATCAATGTCTTTTTGAATTTACTTAACCTCAGATACATACCCAGTGATGATATACTTGGCTTGCCTGCTCAGAGACCTCTATCAAGACAAACCAAAATAACATTGCCTATCTGTTCTAGTTTATTGAGGCCTAAAGCTAAAAACAACAAAACCATTAGAGCCCAATTATTCAAGAAGCATTCTATCCAGTCCAGTTATGAAAAACAGAGCCGATTTCTTCATCCATCGAAAAAAGGAGAGACAGTGAGGATACAAACGGTGAAAGGTTTCGATCAGATTGGTCAAGTAACAGGTATATGTGCTGAGCTGAGATCCTACTTAGTAGAATCTGAGGGTCTGGAGTACAGGTGATATTGCAGACATCTCCTTCCTGTACCAGAATCGTTGTTGCAGGAGTGTTTCTGTGATACAGACTCTAGATCTCATAGCAATTCAGACAATGTTCCTGTTCCAGAATGTGTTTTACCTTCTGATTCCATTTCTGATGATGTTCCTGATATTCCTAAGGTTGAACATTCAGTAGAGAGAGTTCCAGTTGCTAAGTCTAATTCTCAGTTTTATGTCAGATGATTTAGTTGCACATCCAGAACAGGTGTGAGGTACACATCGATTTGGACATAACTGTATATACATACATAGTTCAGTATAAATACATGACAAAAAAGCTATTTGTATTATTTTCATGCCAACTGATGTTCTCAGCATCGCATGATATATTTCTTAAAGAGGCATGATGTAGAGCTGAGTGTGTGATGTGTGTTTAAGAAGCATAGCAAGTGATAAACATGCATGTATAAATAGCGGGCACGTGTTGTACCTAGTGCCATTTTGAAAGTGCAGCCAGAGAGTAGGGCAGATCCTGCCTCTTAAACCCGGTCGATTTGACCTTTCAAGTAATTGCTTTGCACTTTGCACTGCATATTCAGCAAGTCCATTTGACTGTGGATATTCTGGACTACTAGTAGCATGTACAAAGCCCCATTGTTTTTCAAATTTCTGAAACAACTGACTAGTAAATTGAGTACCATTGAGAGAATGAACTTTGTAGCTAGGACTGAAAAATGACATTTTGAAAGTTCATAGGTTCATAGGTTCATAGGTTCATACTAGGCTATCTGGCCTAGGGCATTTATAAGCCTAGCCAGAGTGTGTTTGGCTTTCGCCACCCATTTTAAATTAATTTTGCTATGCCCTTTTTCGAGGTTAGTATACTGTGCCTCTGTCTAACAGTGACACAGAAGCCATGCCCGGGGTAAACCTACGATCTCCCATCCACTCATCAAGATTCCTCTTGAAGAGAGTCAATGAGGGACTCTGCCTAACCTGAACTGGGATTTTATTCCAGAGTGAAGGGAGCCTCTGGGTTATGAATCTGTCCCTCCAGCATGTCCTATTTATTTCAGTGCTGAGGTTCAAGTCTCTCGAGCACGTAGCTCGATGGGATTTGGATTTTCTGAGGTGCAGCATGTCCATTAATTCCGGGTTGACATGGCTTTATCGCCAGGCACAGATCACCTCTGACCAGGCGGTATGCCACTGAGTAGAGCTGGAGTTTCTTTAACTGGGCAGCATATGGCATCTGTTTGAGCCCTTTGATCCTCTTGGTGAGGTACTTTTGGGGTCTTTCCAGTTGCTGCAGGTGTCTGGTAAGGTACATCCCAAACAGGGCATCGTGCTCAATTATGGGCCTGATGAGGGATGAGTAAAGAGGCACAATGACCTCTCCTGATCTAGATGTGAATCCCTTCATGATTAGGTGGGCTATATAAAATGTTCTTCTAACCACTTTGGCCACGTGGTTGTCAAATGAGAGATTGCTATCAACTTGGGTCCCCAGGTCCCTAATTACTTCTTCTGTACTTAATGGATTACCACCTATGTGGTAATTTGTGGGCACTTTGTTTTTTCCAAAGGGGATGACTATACACTTTTTGGTGTTTAGCTTGAGGCCATAGCTCTGGCACCAGTTGTCTGTTTCTATGAGGCCCTTTTGGAGGATGCTTGTGTCGGCTGGAGAGTCGATTATGGTGCCCAGTTTGCAGTCATCTGCGAACTTGGTCAGCCACAGTCCTTCCGTGGCCCGTACCTCCGAAATATATACCGAACAAGAGAGGTCCCAGGACTGAGCCTTGTGGGATGCCATTTGTAACTGGTTTGGAGTCTGACATGGCTCCAGCAATTCTAACCATATGGGTTCTGTCCTTGAGCCAGTTTGCAACCCATCTAGTGACATAGGGGTTTATATTTAAGCTGTTGAGCTTATCTATAATGCCCGGTGGCATTTTATCGAAGGCTTTGCGAGGTCCAGGTAGGCTGTGTGGACCATCTTCCCTCGTCAATGGCCTTGGTGACTGTTTCAAAGAAATCGACCAGGTTTAAGAGGCAGGATCTGCCCTTAACAAAGCCGAACTGGGTAGGATCCAGTGTCTGTAGGTCCCCAATATCTTTATTTATGAGGTCCATGATAATCCTTTCCATAGCTTTGCAGACCAAGCTAGTCAGGCTTATGGGGTGATAGTTTCCAGGATCCATTGAGGCACCACCTTTGTGGAGAGGGACCACTGTTGCTGTACGCCACTCTTTGGGTACATATCCTGTAGTAAGGCTGAGATTGAACAGTAGTTTTATGTTTGGGTTTAGCTCTTCTTGGAGTTCATGTAGGACGCAGCCCGGGACACCATCTGGTCCCATTGATGCTGTGTTTTTTGCTTTGGAGAGGGCGGTTCTTACCTGAGCATCTGAGATGTCAGGGGGGCAGCACTCTGCTGGGATAGATATTTGCCCTTTTGGTGGGGAGGGGGGGGTTTGGGCTGAACCTGTCAGCTAGGATGTTGGCAATGTCTGTGGGTTTGGTGTATTTTTTGTCATTTTGGACTAATTCTGAGCATATCTGGGAATTCCCACCCAGGTTCCTAACATAACTAAAGAAAGCCTTGTGATTATACTTAGTGTCCTGTGCAATTTTTCTCTCGAAGCTGGCCTTAGACGATTTTATAAGTGCCCGTAGTTTTTTGCTAATACTGATCAGAGATGCCTTCCCTTTTTGGCATTTTTCTCTATCATGTAGTAGCTTCCTCCTTCTATTGTATAGTTTGTTTATGGCTGGGGTCCACCAGACAGGACGTCTGCCTTTGGAGGATTGGGTCTTGGTTTTATTTGGGATTGCAAGATCCATGCATTCCTGAAGGTGTTCATAGAATGTGTTTATAAAGGATTCTGCAGTTTGGGCCGTATTTTCCACAGGCCTGGGGGCTTTGAAGGATTCTACCTTGGTTTTGAGGAGTGTGAAATTTGCTTTAGAGAAGTTTTTCACTGTGGTTTTCTGGGCAGGGGGTGGGATCGGTATGTGAATATCCAGTGAGATTAGTTTATGGTCTGATCTTACCAGTGAGGGATACACTTTGTTTTTCCAAAGGGGATGACTATACACTTTTGGTGTTTAGCTTGAGGCCATAGCTCTGGCACCAGTTGTCTGTTTCTATGAGGCCCTTTTGGAGGATGCTTGTGTCGGCTGGAGAGTCGATTATGGCACCCAGTTTGCAGTCATCTGCAAACTTGGTCAGCCACAGTCCTTCCGTGTTGGCCCGTACCTCCAAGAAATATATACCGAACAAGAGAGGTCCCAGGACTGAGCCTTGTGGGATGCCATTTGTAACTGGTTTGGAGTCTGACATGGCTCCAGCAATTCTAACCATATGGGTTCTGTCCTTGAGCCAGTTTGCAACCCATCTAGTGACATAGGGGTTTATATTTAAGCTGTTGAGCTTATCTATAATGCCCGAGTGGGGTGTTTTATCGAAGGCTTTTGCGAGGTCCAGGTAGGCTGTGTGGACCATCTTCCCCTCGTCAATGGCCTTGGTGACTGTTTCAAAGAAATCGACCAGGTTTAAGAGGCAGGATCTGCCCTTAACAAAGCCGAACTGGGTAGGATCCAGTGTCTGTAGGTTCCCAATATCTTTATTTATGAGGTCCATGATAATCCTTTCCATAGCTTTGCAGACCAAGCTAGTCAGGCTTATGGGGTGATAGTTTCCAGGATCCATTGAGGCACCACCTTTGTGGAGAGGGACCACTGTTGCTGTACGCCACTCTTTGGGTACATATCCTGTAGTAAGGCTGAGATTGAACAGTAGTTTTATGTTTGGGTTTAGCTCTTCTTGGAGTTCATGTAGGACGCAGCCCGGGACACCATCTGGTCCCATTGATGCTGTGTTTTTTGCTTTGGATAGGGCGGCTTTTACCTGAGCATCTGAGATGTCAGGGGGGCAGCACTCTGCTGGGATAGATATTTGCCCTTTTGGTGGGGAAGAGGGGGGAGTTTGGGCTGAACCTGTCAGCTAGGATTTTGGCAATGTCTGTGGGTTTGGTGTATTTTTTGTCATTTTGGACTAATTCTGAGCATATCTGGGAATTCCCACCCAGGTTCCTAACATAACTAAAGAAAGCCTTGTGATTATACTTAGTGTCCTGTGCAATTTTTCTCTCGAAGCTGGCCTTAGACGATTTTATAAGTGCCCGTAGTTTTTTGCTAATACTGATCAGAGATGCCTTCCCTTTTTGGCATTTTGCTCTATCATGTGGTAGCTTCCTCCTTCTATTGTATAGTTTGTTTATGGCTGGGGTCCACCAGACAGGACGTCTGCCTTTGGAGGATTGGGTCTTGGTTTTATTTGGGATTGCAAGATCCATGCATTCCTGAAGGTGTTCATAGAATGTGTTTATAAAGGATTCTGCAGTCTGGGCCGTATTTCCACAGGCATGGGGGCTTTGAAGGATTCCACCTTGGTTTTGAGGAGTGTGAAGTTTGCTTTAGAGAAGTTTTTCACTGTGGTTTTCTGGGCAGGGGGTGGGATCGGTATGTGAATATCCAGTGAGATTAGTTTATGGTCTGATCTTACCAGTGAGGGATACACTTCTGGTCTGGAGCATAGAGTCCCCATGTTGGTGATGATCAGGTCCAGTATGTTTTCCTCTTGTGGAGTGGTAACAAGTTGTTCCGTAGCATTTGAGTTTATAAATTCTAGGAACCTTTGGGCTAGGGTGTTGGAGCTAGAGTAATGCTCCCAGTCTATGTTTGGGTAGTTGAAGTCGCCCAATATAATGGTGTTTGGAGAGACCTTCATATTTTCCAGTGTTCTCAGGAAGGCCGAGTGGGGTTCCTGGGTTTGGAAGGGTGGTCTGTAGCAGGCTATAAACTGGAAGGCAGTTTTACCCACTGCTAGTTGCACATGGATAGTCTCTGATGCTTCGTGCTGTGCCACCAACCTGGAGGTGTGGGTATCTTTGACGAATATTGATACTCCCCCTCCTTTTGTGGTTCAGTCCAAGTTTTGGGGCCGAAAAGCATAGTATGAGGTATAACCTGGAAGTGCTGTGGTGCTCTCAGGAGCCTTGAACCAGGTTTCTGTTACTGCACAGATATCGATGTTCTCCATGTTAAGGAGAGTTTTGAGTGCATGCATCTTGAGGTTTAGACTTCTGGCGTTGAGTAGCATTACTCTTAGTTTCTTATCCCTTTTGATACCTATGGTGGTGGGTTTGTCTTTTGAGCCTTGCCTAAAAAAAGCACTATGGGGCTAGCAAGAGCCTTTGCCAATATCCAAAAGCCCAGGGGTGCAAGCCGTCCCTAGCGAAGCATTGTGGCTTGTCGAGTATGTCATCCCAGGCTGACAGGCATTGGATCCCCTTTGAATGACACCAATACTTAAGCCAATTGTTGAAATTGATCATCTTGTCTTCATATTGTGGCATCATTCTTGGTGAGGGTAAGATGCTACTCAAGTTCAGGGTTATTCTGGCCTGGGCTACATGCTCAGAGAGCTCCTCTATGTCTCTTTTCATGTAGTCCAGGGAGGTACGTCTCAGGTCATTCATACCAGCATGGACAATGAGTCATATTTGTACTTGCCTTGGAGTGACCTGAGTGCATGTGTTATGTGGCGGATCCTAGCGCCCGACAGGCAGCTCACCGTGACCTTCTCCTTGTTCAGCCTGGTGAGCAGGACGTCAGTGTGCCTGACAATAGAGTCACCTATTACAAGTGTATCAGGTGTGTTGTTTAGCCTTAAGGGCTGTGACTGTTCGGCACACTAGCTTTGTGAGCTATGTGTTGCACGTGCTTTGTTTTGGGGTAGCCATTGCTTGGGTGTCTGCTTTGGAGGTCTCTGCTGCTTAGGCAGATTTTTATTTAGAGCCTCCAGGTATGTTTTTGTGTGTTTATGTGTTTGGTTTGCTGTCATGGTAGGTCTATGTGAGACTGGAATAGTAGTGAGTGTGGTTTCCTTCTCCTCCTTACTGGTTACGCCAGTACTGAGTTGAGAGAGCTTAGCCTCTAGTTTGGCTATATGGTTGCATCTCTCTCATGTGTTGGAATTTGTTGGGAGGAGGAGAGGGTTGTCTGTGTACATGAGGCAGTTGTAACATTGCCTCAGGATTCCCAGATTCACCAGCTGGACTGGAGAGGAGATTGACAACTGACCTTTGGACATGCTAGAATAGTATTGGGAATTCCTTTATAATTGAAAAAAAGGGCCAATGGGAACAATGTACTCAAGGGGAGTTTGTGAGGGTGTAGTGCTTTTAATTTTTTAGTGCTGACTTAGTGAGCATGTGCCAGGTAACTTAAATGCAATGTGTTACAGGTAACTTAAATGCAAAAATGACAAACAGTAACTTTCTTTCAAGTGAAACAAGGAAATAAGTTCAGTAAGCAATGCAGATATCACTAGGGATCCACAGAAGCACTGAAAAGCTGCGTTTTATGTGAAATTAGTGTTTCAGGGAAATAAGCAAACAAACAACAAGCATGCAAACAAAGCTAGATTTAGCAATCCTGGATCTAGTCTATGCTACAGCAAACAAGGTGTACCAATTTCAGTAAGAAACATTTCAAACATGCAGGCACTATAAGCCTTTAACCAGAAATTCCCAGCTCAGAAGGGCAGAGTCCAGCCTCTCCTCCCACAAGAGTGCAGACCATGAACCTTCTTAATGTAAAATAACTGGCCTGAAGCCCAAGTGCTTAAACCAGAACTAATACACTTTTAGAATAACAGACACTGAGCTCTCAATCAGCAGTTCCCAACTTAGAAGGATGTAAGCTACCTGTCCTGCCACCACAGTGCAGGCCACAAACCTTCTTAATGTAAAACAACTGGTCTGAAGCCCAAGTGCTTAAACTAAAAGGCTTAGAATGAGTTACACCAAGCAGTAATAAATACAATTGGGTACTTTTAAGATGACACAAAAGCAAAATAAAGTAGGAAGAAACACAAATACAGTAAAAGCAGATAACATTTTTTTTTAAAGTGGAAAGAGAGAAAGGAAAGAGAGAAAGGAGTAGCAGAAACTAAGCTGATTGGCCTTCTCAAATGTTCTCCCTGTACTGGGTAGAATGAAGTAATGACACTAGACTGGGAGGATGGTCCCAGATCAAATTTACACTAGGGGCGAGCAACTGCAAAGCCACCAACTATAAAAACACTATACGAACAGGGAGGGAGGGTGGAACAAACTGCAGAAATGTTTCTCACAGCTGAAAAGTAGCAGTGAGCCTTTAAATGAAAGTTTTAAACAGCTAAAGGAGCCTCTAGAAAAAATAGTTTAACTGCAACAAGTTATTACAAACAAACAACCCAACAGATGCTGAATAAAAGTGGACAATTTCCAGTTAATACCTCACACACAGTGAAACTAGCTAGAAAAATACACAGTACACAAAGTGCTATAAATAACAAAGAAATAAAGAACAAAGTAAACAAAAAAACAGGATACTTAATGTTATATATTATAGCTCCGAGTTTCCTCAGTGTCCTTCCTTCGATCAAGCTCAGTGTGAAATGGCAGAACACTCACAAATGAACTTCTTAGGTAACAGAAAGTTGAAACCTGAGACAGTTTTTAAGAAAGAAATCTCAAAAGAACCAATGAGGTGCTTAGTCTAAGCTGTAGTCCAGGTGACCTCAGTCAGCCAATGACCTCAAACAATTCTCTCTCACTGAAATGCCTGATGACTTTGGCTAAACCAAGATGTCCCTGAATATGTGCTCAGACACACAGCCTCTACAAACACTAGGCCCAAATGCAAGCCTGAATATGGAAATGCTACAAATATACCCACTACTTAGAGAAAACTGCAAAAATGTTTCTCACACCTGAAAAGCAGCAGTGAGCCTTTAAATGAAAGTTTTAAACTGCTAAAGGAGCCTCTAGAAAAAAGAGTTTAACTGCAACAAGTTATTACAAACAAACAACCCAACAGATGCTTAATAAAAGTGGACAATTTCCAGTTAATACCTCACACACAGTGAAACTAACTAGAAAAAATACACAGTACACAAAGTGCTATAAATAACAAAGAAATAAAGAACAAAATAAACAAAAAACAGGATACTTAATGTTATATGTTATAGCTCAGAGTTTCCTCAGTGTCCTTCCTTTGATCAAGTGTGAAATGGCAGAACATTCACAAATGAACTTCTTAGGTAACAGAAAGTTGAAACCTGAAACAGTTTTTAAGAAGGAAATCTCAAAAGAACCAATGAGGTGCTTAGTCTAAGCTGTAGTCCAGGTGACCTCAGTCAGCCAATGACCTTAAACAATTCTCTCTCACTAAAATGCCTGATGGCTTTGGCTAAACCAAGATGTCCCTGAATATGTGCTCAGACACACAGCCTCCACAAACACTAGGCCCAAATACAAGCCTGAATATGGAAATGCTACAAATATCCCCACTACTTAGAACAAACTGCAGAAATGTTTCTCACACCTGAAAAGCAGCAGTGAGCCTTTAAATGAAAGTTTTAAACAGCTAAAGGAGCCTCTAGAAAAAGAGTTTAACTGCAACAAGTTATTACAAACAACCCAACAGATGCTTAATAAAAGTGGACAATTTCCAGTTAATACCTCACACACAGTGAAACTAGCTAGAAAAATACACAGTACACAAAGTGCTATAAATAACAAAGAAATAAAGAACAAAATAAACAAAAAAAGGATACTTAAGTTACGTTAAGTTAAAGTTAATAAGCTTCTATCGTAATTTGTTTGTACATAATAAAGCTGCTTGAACAGAACCCACAAAGACTCGTCTATTACATCCTGAATAGACAAGCTTCAACAGGCATGTTTGAGTTTCATTTTACCATGTTTGTGCAACATGTATGGAAAATATGTCTTTATATCTGGTTACTTGTCCCCACAATAAGTTGTTGTTTGTGAAGATTTGTTGCAGTAACAGATTCACAGCTATCTGTGAAGCCCTCTTGGTGGTCATTGTGGCATTCCACACAAATTGATGGACTGTAGGTGCTCTGCTTTAAGCAGAATTTTATCTGCATTCACTTACACAGTTTCCTGGCCAGCAGCACTGTTGCCAGCCACATAACCTAACTTGGGTATACCACACATCATTAATATGCATTGTGCACTACCCTCGATGCACACCATTGCACATACATGTAAACATCATGTAGGCTCTGTGAGAAGCCTATACAGAGTGCATTGACTCAAGGAGAGTATCAGACAATCAGCAGAGAGGTGACATTGAGGTATATGACAGGTTGGGCATACAGTCTGTAATACTGTATGTTCTGTATATCATTTCCAGCTGTTACACTTGGCTTTTCTTCCCCAAATGGGGTGACAGCCTACCTGTCAATTAATTTCCCTATGGATGCAAGAGTCTGGCACCAAACCTGCTGACATGTATACAGAGTCTTGCTTCTACCCTAACTCTTCTCCACAGTGGTTGGTGGCTTTGCCCTGAGGCTGCTTGCTCTAGAAATGTTCCCCTTTCATGTCTTTGCCACGTTCTTAGACTACCACCTTGATTTATTTGTGCTTCAAGTCATACCAATCCAATAGCTTCTATTGGCAATCTCTCAATACACTTGTTGGGCCAGTAATGCTACACATCACACCACCTCCTTGTCCCAGGATAGGTGAATGTGCATTGGCTTTTCACTCCCATCCTTTCCTGTCTCCATCCTTCCAGTGATCTAGCCACTAGTTCAGTCTTCATAATCAAGGTCATAGTCAGGGCTATGTCTCAGTATAAATAATCCTGATGGTGTATTTGTTTCCATTTTGACAAATGTCAGATCTTATTCCACAATGATCCCTAACTCAATTTACTGAAGCTGATATATTACAAATTTGTGGATACAGCAGTGGGATAGAAAAGTCCCATGTATACTGTAGATCAGTGTGTGTATGTACCTTTAAGAAGCATTTCCAGATGCAAGCAAGTGTATATAAACAGTGAGCATGTGCAAGCAGCAGTGCCATTTTGAGAGAACAACCAGAGTGTTAACATGTATGAGTGTGGTAGTTAGTCTGTTTATAAGTTTATTTAAGTTTAAGTCACAAAGCCTCATTCCTGATGTGTTTGTGTGTAGTAAAGATGCTTGAACTGAATCCATGACTGTTTTATCCTGACCATCAAGCAACATGGTGTCAGAACCGTGATTAAAAGAACAACTTCTTCAAGCCATGAGGTGTAGAGTTGAAGACAAACAAAAAAGGGCCAGAAATGAGCTTAAGGTGAAGAAAACTGCACAAATGATTTATTTGGCACAGAATATGAAATGGTGAATGAATTTCTGAGGCACAAAATGCATTATTAATCAAACGAGTAGCACAAAATGTATTATTAATTAAGCAAAAGGCATAAACCATATTATTAATTAAATGAAATGTTTGAAACTATGATATTTGATAAAACTAGCAGAAATATTCATATGGGTCTCAGAATTACCTTAGATTTGCATAACAAGCACGTTTAAAGTAAAATGGGTACAAGAAAAGTATATTGAGCATGATAAGAGATTAAAAGGGCATAACGAGTACAATAAAAGGGCAAATTAAGCTTAAAGATCAAGGCAATTGCATGTTTTTTAGTAAAAGACTGTGTTTGGGAACAAACTACTATTTTGCATTGACTGAAGTCATTCAAAGCATAACTAGAGTTGTTCAAAGTATCTCAGTGTGCAAAGTGTTTGCAGACTGTGTGCTTTATTACAGTGCAATTATTTAAAAAAGTTTGCTGGGCGGAAAGTACAGTTATATTGCAAAGTATAGTCAAAGTACAGCCATTTCAAAAAGTTTCTTGTGCTGTGTGTATTTATTCACATAGTGCTGCCATTTCAAAGTGTTTCTTACACTGTATAGAGTTATTTCACAAAAGTACAGCCATTTTGAAAGGTTCTTGTGCTGTATATAGTTTATTTGCAAAGTGCGTTCATCTCAAAGTGTTTCTTCCTCTGAGCTTGTTCTGCTGAGTACAGTTTATTTGCAAAATACAGTTATTTTGAACTATTTCTTACACTGATAAGGAGTAGTTTCACAAAGTATAGTGATTTCAAAGTGTTCTTGTGGTATGGAGAGTTATTTGGCAGAGCGCAGTTATTTCAAAGAGTTTGTTGTGCTATTGGACATAATTACAAGTATTGGCATAAAGTTTTGGCATATATATATATATATATATATATATATATATATATATATATATATATATATATATATATATATATATATATATATATATATATATATATATATATATATATATATATATATGTGTGTGTTTGTGTGTATGTACATAATTTCAAGCACCTGCTCTACTGTATGTTGCTATGGCAGAGGCATTTTGCAGACCTAGCCCACTTGTGTTTAATCATATTATAGCAGAGAATTGGAGAGTATTCGAGCAGGAATATGATACTTTCATACAAGCTGTTTTTTTTCTGACAAAGATGCACATACAAGGGCATTCATTTTGCTTAACTTAGTTGGGTCAGAAGCTATTGAAAGAGAGCACTCCTTTGTGTATACACCAGAAGTATATGCACAAGAGAGGGAAAACTGTCAATTTATGGTACCAGCTGAATCAAGGGAGGACCCCAAGTGCTTAAAATGTAAATTTAGAGAAATGTGTAACCCCCAAACAAATGTACATTAGAGAGGCATTTATTTTATACAACAGATAAAAAGCCAGGTGAAACTTTTGCAGCTTATAGAAACAAGGCTAAAATGTGCAGATTTGGTGACTTGAAAGATGAATTAATAAAGGAGAGACGTGTGTGGTGCTAATAGTGCTGCAGTGAGAAAGATTTTGCTTCATGACTGTGATTTAACATTAAGCAAACCACAGAAATTTATCAAATCCATGAGCTCACAGAAAGCTGCACAAATATGCTTGCAAGTGATGAGTATGGTTTCAACAGGCTCTAGACCAAACATAGACAGCATGCAACACATGGCAAGCAGAAACAGGCTTTAGCACATGGCAGCTGCAATTCTGTGGGGTTTACTGGGATAACTCATAGCTTTCTAGCAAGTTCCAAGTCTATCTCAGTAAAAAGGGGATGCTGAGTACAGTATGAGTCAGCAAAACCCAAGTTAAGTCTTATTGTTAACTGCCGTAATTATGGTGCCAGTCATGAGTCTAAAAGAGAGAGAAGTGCTTAGCGTTTGGTCAGCAATGCCACAAATGTAAAAAATGGAACCACTTTTAGAAGTTTTGTAAATCAAGCAAGCCTCATTCAGTTATTAAGAAAGGTCACTCAAAAAAGCAAGTTGATCATGTAGAAAGCTGCAACCCTATTTTCTATGTAGATGGTGTATCAGTGGTCGATGGAAAGATTAATGCAGTAGATTTATTGGCAAAGAATGAAGTACTTTCTACTGTCCTGATCAATGGCAAGCCCACAGAGCTTGAAGTAGACATTGGCTCAAAGTGTAATGTAATGTCAGCAGAAAGTGAGGGCTGGTGAGCAGCTTAATTTGGTCAATTGTGCGAAGCTTGTTGCTTATGGAGGTGAAGCGATTCAAACTGAAGGCTCAGTAGGGCTTTCATGCTATTTGGCTGGGAACAGTTACAGCTTGCAATTTTATGTAGTCAGAAGACTTGTGCAGTCATTATTAGGTCTCACAGACAGTTTGAGAGTGAAACTGCTTTCTTTTACAAAATAAATACATCACGTAAGCACATGTCCCAGTTCCAGCTTTACTGATGCTATTTTATCAGAGTATGATGATGTTTTCATTGACAAGCTAGGCAAACTTCCAGTTGTGTACTCCATGGAAAGTAGACCCAGAGGTCAGTCCAGTGGCCAGACCAGCAAGGAGAGTTCCAATAGCTATGCAGGACAAAGTCAAGGTCCAGTTAGACAAAATGGTGCAGCAAGGTATGATGTGTCCAGTCACAGAACCAACTGAGTGAGTATTTTCCTCGGTAGCTGCTCATAAGAAAAATTCATATGAAATCAGAATATGCATTGACCCAAGAGACTTGAACAATGCATTAAAGAGACCTCATCATCCTATGCATACAGTTGAGGAGATTGCAACCAGCATGCCAAATGCCACTGTTTTTTTTTTCTGTCTTAGATGCAAAAAGTTCATTTTGGCAAATAATGCTTGATTCCAAATCTTCACTACTGACTACATTCAGTACCCCATTTGGTAGATACAGATTCCTCAGGATTCCTTTTGGAATAAATTCTGCCAGTGAAGTCTTTCTGAGTGTAATGGAGAAAAAATGTTCACGCTACCTGTGTGCAATAATACTTGCTGATTTATTGGTTGGAGGCAATGGTGAAGCAGAGCATGACAGAAACCTCAGGAAAGTTCTAGACAGAGCGTGTGATGTGAACTTAAAGCTCAATCCTCTGAAATGCAAATTTAGACTACCAGAAGTTACTTATTTAGGTCATTTATTTACCAGTACAGGCTTATGACCACACCCTTCCAAGCAAGCAGACATTCTTGAGATGCCAGCTCCAGACAATGTCCAAGCCCTACAGCGGTTTCTTGGTAAGGTTAACTATTTGGGCAACTTTATTCTTAACTTTAATGAGTTATCAGTGCCTTTAAGAGAGCTGACATGCAAAAATGTTGCCTGGTCCTGGTTAGAACAACACCAAAGAGCATTTGATAACCTCAAACAGCAAATTGCTAACCCTCCTACAATAAGATAGTATGATGTCCCCAAACCAGTAGTTCTTTTTCTGTGATGCTTCAAAGTTCAGTTTTGGTGCAGTTATTCTTCAAAAAAGGCAGACCTGTTGCCTATGCATCTAGAACTCTTACCCAAACTGAGATCCAGTATGCTCAAACTGATAAGGAACTTTGGCAATTGGGTTCGCATGTTCAAAGTTTCATGATTATATTTATGGCTGAGCTATCCAAATAGAAGCTGACTATCAACCTCTAGTCATTATTTTAAAGAAGCCTATGCATTCCACTCCAGCAAGACTAAAAAGAATGATGGTCAAATAGTCTATACAAAGGGTCAACTTCTTCATCTGGCTGATATCTTATCCAGATCACCCAGAAATACCATGGAACAGTTTGATGCAGAGAATTTTGACTTTGATGTCATGGAATTGCCTAATTCTTCGGCCACAAGACTTGATGAGCTGAGAGATCATACAAGGATGACCATCTAAGCAATCCTGTGTATCGCCAGAAGTGCAACCTTACTTTCCATACAGAGATGAGATGCTGATGGAAGATGGTATCATTTTCAAAGGTCCAAAAGTTATTGTTTCTACTTCCTTACAGCATGAATACATTCAGATTTTGCATAATGGCCACCCAGGTTCTGATTCTATCAAAAGAAGAGCAAGAGGACTAGTATTTTGGCCTTCTCTAGCAAAAGACATTGATGAAGTGCTTTCTTTTTGTTCAGTGTGCAACAGTACTAAGCCACATTTGCAAAAAGCGCCACTTCAGCTAAGTCAAATTCCTGAACCACTTTGGTCAACAGTTGCAACTGACATATTTGAGTGGAATGATCAGCATTACTTAGTGTTGGTAGACTCTTATTCTAACTGGTTTCAGAGATTTGCAAAAGGGTGAGACTTTATCCATGTTACTAGCAGTTCTGAATATCCATGGTCAAATGGCCTTGCTGAATGTGCAGTACGGAGTGCAAAGCAATTACTAGAGAAGTAAAAGCATGACAATACTGATATTTTCTTGAATTTACTCAATCTCAGAGATATACCCCATGACAATCTACTTGGCTTGCCTGCTCAGAGACTTCCATCTAAGCAAACCAGAGCAACCTTGCCTATTAGTTCTAGTTTGTTGGTGCCTAATGCTAAAAACAACAGTGAATTCAAAGCCCAACTTTTTAAAAAGTGTTCATCTCAGAAGTCCAGCTATGATAAAATGAGCAGATTTCTTCATCTGTTAAAAGAAGGAGAGATAGGGAGGATGCAAATGGTGAAAGGCTTTGATCGAATTGGTCAAGTGAGAGGTATATGTGCCGAGCCGAGATCCTACTTAGTGGAATCTGAGGGTATAGAATACAGGAGAAACTGAAGACATCTTCTTGTATCAGAAATGATATCACAGCATCATACCTGTGATACAGACTCTAGATATCAGAACAACCCTGATAATGTTCATACTGAAGAACATGTCTCAGTATCCATTCCCATTCCTGATGATGTCCCAGTCATCCTCAAAGTTGAACATTCCTTGAAGACACTCCCATTGCTAGATCCAATTCTAACTTTTATGTTATGCAGTCAGGTTGTATTTCTAGACCTAGTGTAAAATACACAGCAACTTGGACATGATTGTTTTATATGTGTCTAATTTTGTATGATTGCATGTCAAATAATTAGTTCTGTATCATTGTATGTCAAAAGATCATTTCTGTAAATTGCATGTCATTGAATACTGTCATTTCATATATAGACTATTTCTCAAAGAGGGAGGCTGTAGATCAGAGTATGTGTATGTACCTTTAAGAAGCATTTCCAGATGTAGCATGTGCATATAAATACCTACCACATGCAAGCACCAGTGCCATTTTGAGAGAACAGCCAGTGTCAACATGTATGAGTGTAGTAATCAGTCTGTTTATAAGTTTATTTAAGTTTACGTTACAAAGCCACATTCCTGATGTGATTATGTGGAATAAAGCTACTTGAACTAAACCCATGAATGTTCGTCTGTTTTTTCCTGACCAGACGAGCAACAGATACCATTCAATCTCATAATGGACCAGCAAATTCAATGTGATAGTTTAAGAAGTAGTGATTTTGCAGGACTTCAAGTCCCACTCCTTCCTTCACATGATTGAATGTATGCCCCATACCACTGCAACATTGTATACACTAACTTCAGGAGCACAAGCCTCACTCCTCCCTTCACACAATAGAATGCATTTCCCTCACCCCTGCAGTGCTGTATACACTAATTCAGGAGAACAAGCCTCACCCCTCTCTTCCCATGATGGAATGCATCTCCCTCACCACTGCAGCATTTTATATACTAACTGCTCCCAGTTAATTTTCCTGTAGTTTGAATAAGATGCACACATGCACAGATACATTAACAGTCAAACAACAGATAATTAAACTTAAAGAAAAATAGCCATAAATATCTATAGCTATATATGCACAGCACGTGTGTTTGTGTGTATGTGTGTGTGTGTGTGTGTGTGTGTGTGTGTGTGTGTGTGTGTGTGTGTGTGTGTGTGTGTGTGCGTGTGTGTGTGTCTTCCTGTGTAGACAGACATCGATAGATAGATGGATAGATAGATAGACAGATGATAGATAGATAGATAGATAGATAGATAGATAGATAGATAGATAGATAGATAGATAAGCTGTTAGCTTTATTTCATAGGTAGCTCATCAGATCACTTAATGTTTCTTGCTTGATGTCTATGGTACTTCACAGTCTAAGTGACAGAATAAGTACTATGGAGAATCATCCAAAGGCCATACTGACACTTGTAACCAAAAGTATTAAGTATCATCACTGTACTGTGTGCTGTGTCTCCACTATCTCATGTTTTCTTAATCTACCCTTGCATACCTCCCAGCTCTACAGATTTTTGCAGAATGTCCATATTTTTGGTCTGTTTTTCATAAAATGGTGGTTTTCTGGCAAATTATAGGCAAATTGTTAAAAATTGAAGTTAGAAAATAATGATGGAATTTGAGTTTCAGATTTTGGATCTAGGACATTTCACCAAATGCACATTTCACCGAAAGTTAAATGACTGTGCATTTTTCACCGAAAGCACAATTCACCAAAACACATTTCACCGAAAATGGTATATGGCCTTGTCCCCACTGTAATGCGACCCTGGAGTTGGTATATATAGTGGGGGGGGGCACCACCCCCATAATGGGGGCTGTGGGGAGCAGAGCCCCCCACATATTTTAAATGTGTTACACTATATACATGCATACTTGCAATTGCAATCTATTACTCCTATCTAAACATGATATATACTTGAAATATGTCAGGCTCCGCCCCCCCCCAGTATGGGGGCGGTGCCCCCCACAACCCCCTACTATATATACCAACTCCAGGGTCGCAATACAGTGGGGACAAGGCCATATACCATTTTCGGTGAAATGTGTTTCGGTGAATTGTGTTTTCAGTGATTTGTGCTTTCCATGATTTGTGTTCAGTGATATGAGTTTCGGTGAAATGTGCGCTCGGTGAAATGTCCTAGATCCCAGATTTCATACTCTTCAGAAAATTCATACTAATGCAAAAACTGTTATTCTATTAACTTTCTAAGTTTGTACGAGCAATATTTAAAAAGAAATGCCCTATTTTATGGCCTTTGTTCCACTTTTATTTATGGCTTTGTCCAGATTTTTTTGCTCTAAGAGGTTGAGAGGTATGCCCTTCTGCTACATAATCAGCTGCATTGTTCAGATGTTGGAGACAGACCAGACAGTTGGCTTACTAGACAGCTATATTTTAGTAATACATAATTATTAAATGATGGTATTGTCAGTGGGTCTTTTTATTAATCACTCAAAAACTAGTTAGCAGCCAAAACAGACAGCAAAAGCATACTGTTAAAATACTTTAATGAAACCAAAGTAAACTCAAAGACCTGTTTAGACAAAATACGTTAATCAGTTACATCATATAGGTGCTTTAATAGTAAAGCTCTTTTATACTTTCCCACAGTTTTCTTAGGCAGAAGGCTTTGTATATGAACCTTAGCCATGCAGCTTTTATCAGATGCCTAAGATCCCATGCAGCTCAATATAATTCTTTAATGCTTTATTTTAAAGAAATTAGATTTTATCCTTAAAGCCTATATAACTATTCATCATTTATTATAACCTGCAAATAATATGACAAGAGTATTGACAGACGGGTAATTACAATCTGATTTAAATGTATTTAAAATCCAGTGCAGTTAATTTGATTATTTCTGCTGTACAAGCTTCCAGTCAGGGCAGAATGTCTTTAGTTATCTCAGTTAGCAGCTAGCAAAATAACATCTCAAAACATTGTGACTGTAGATTCATTCCTGTGAATTACTTGTGTTTCAGTCTGTTTTGACTCAGCTAAGTGAGCACAACAGACCCTCAGGCAAAAATGTGCATTACTTTGCAATGCTAGGCAGTCTAAATAATGTCTTGTTAACAGTATGTGCATTGAAATGGCTATGTAGCTGCTAATTTATATAAAGAAAATTAGTGTTAATTCAGATTAACTCTACAGAGTCAAGAACTACTGTGCTGTATTTTTAGTAGAGTATCTTCAGGGTGGGTCATGTATACAAACTCACATTACAGGTTTATTGAGATGATTAAAACTACTGTGGAATATTTCAGTTTGTATTAATTACTTATTTAAATTTGTATTAATTGTTTTCAAACTTTCATTTTATGGAAGATATGATTTTAACTGACTAGAAATGATAAGATTCTTTATTTAGGTAATGTAATATTTTGTCAGATAGCAACAGCTATTATGAGGTAGGGATGACTAGATCTATATAGTTTTGATCAAAAGCATTAATCCTCCATTGCTTTATTCTTGGGTTTTAGATTAGCACTGATTTTTTTCTTAGATGTGCGTACATCTAACATATCCACATGGATTTATTTTATCTGACTAGGTTAATAATTTAAAAGTTGATGAGACAGATAATGACATAATAGCGCATCACTGCCTTAATTTTTTCAGATCTTGACAGCAAGCATCAGTGAGGCAAAAGTTCTGCATTTATTAATAGGATCATAGGATTCTAGGAAGTTACTAGGCTATTAGCCCTGAGGCCCTTATAAGCCTAGCCAAGAGATTAGCCCATGTTTAGACAAATCAGCACCTAATGCTCCTGCCCAGCAGGGACATGGGTGGAATCCAAGAGATGTATTTTCAATTTCCCCATTATCCAGGTTGTGCTTAAAAAGGGGGAAAAGGTACTTTGCTTGACGTGGAGAGGGAGTCTATTCCACAGATGAGGGAGTCTCAGGGACAAACATCTGTCTATCCAACAAGTCCTATTGATGCCACAGACCAGGTTGAGGCCGCTCGTGCAGGTTACTCGAGTGGAGCTTAACTTGCAGCAATCCCATCAAGGCAGGGTCCAAGATCACCTTGTATGCCAGAAGTTACCTCTGAAGAGTCTGTATGAAACTGAGTAGAGGGATAGGGCTTTTAGCCTATCTGCGTATGATAGATTTTTGAGGCCCTGGATTGTCCTTGTGAGGAACCCCTGTGGTCTGTCCAGCTGCAGCATGTACTTTGTGAAGTACATGCTGAATTAGGCATTGTACACAATAATGGGCCTTATAAGGGAAGAGTACAGGGATGTTATGACCTCCTTGTTCTTGGATGAGATACCCTTACTTATGAGATGGGCCATGTAGAAAGCTTTCCATACAATGGAAGTAATATGTTGGTCAAAATCAGGTTGCTATCAATCTGGGTGCCCAAATCCCTCACAACTGATTGCATGCATAGGACATTGTTATCAATGTAATAATTTGTGGGGACGTCACTCTCCCCAAAGGGGATGATGATGCATTTTTTGGTATTCAGCTTGATGCCATATTTATGGCCCCAGTCATTTGTTTGAGTGAGACCCTCTTGGAGAATGTCCACATCACTAGGGGAATTGATGATTGTGCCCAGCTTGCAGTCATCTGCAAACTTGGTCAGCCATATCCCACTGGTTTTGGCCTACACCTCAGAAAAGTATATCCCAAATACTAGAGTCCCCAAGACCAAACTCTGGGGTACTCCACTTGATATGGGTCTACTGCTTGAGGTGGATTCCCCTATTTTGACTAGGTGGGTTCTATCAATGACCAGTTAGCTACCCATCTGGTAATATGTGGATTGATGCCTAGTTGACTGAGTTTATCTATTATGCCCAGGTGGGGAATAGTGTTGAAGGCTTTGGCGAGGTCAAAGTAGGCAGTGTGCACCATCTTCCCCTTGTTCATGGCTTTGGTGACTGTCTCAAAAAAGTCGACCAAATTTAAAATACATGATGTCCCCTTGAAAAAGCCAAACTGTGTGGGATCGAGTGTTTGGAGTTTGCCAATGTCCATGTTAATGAGGTCCATGATAATCTGTTCCATAGTCTTGCAGATCAGGCTAGTTAGGCTGATGGGTCTATAACTTCAGGGATTATTGGACACTCCACCTTTGTGTAAAGGGATGACAGTGGCTATCCTCCACTCAGCTGGAGCAAAGCTGGTACTCAGGCTTTCATTGAATAGGGTGCCTAATGGTGCTGCAAGTTCCTGTCTGAGTTCATGTAGGATGTAGCCTGGGATGTTATTGGGTCCCATGGAGGCTGTATTTTTTGCCTTTGAGAGAGCAATGATGACCTGATCCCTAGATATAAAGGGAAGGAGGCAGGTACTGGGAATGTCTTGATTTACTGATAGGGGTACAGAGGGAAGACATTTTTGCTGAATCTGTCAGCCAGCAAGTTTGCAACATATACAGCATTTGTGTACATGGTGTCCTTGATAACCAGCTCTGAACAGATCTGGGCACTTCCTTTGAGACTGCAGACATCTGGGAAGAAGGCCTGAATCTGTTGCACTGGATCAGAACCAGTTAGTATGAAGCTAAGTTTCAAAGTCACTTACTGTCTCTGAGCTACATGTGATATTAATTAATTGCAGCTTGTCCCTCTAATGCACTTTGCTGCTGGAAGCCTTCCTGATGCTCTTATTGTCATTTCTGAATGTGTCAAATTTACCTTATCCATTGAGTTGCCTAATTTATACACACACACATAATTATATATATATATATATATATATATATATATATATATATATATATATATATATGTGTGTGTGTGTGTGTGTGTGTGTGTGTGTGTGAGATCTACATATATATATATATATATATATATATAGATATATATATATATATATATATCTATATAAATATATCTATATATATCTATATAAATCTATATATAGGCTATAATTCATACCACACCTTTCGGCCACCAAACCCGGACCGAAACACTAAAGGTGGAGGTGTGTCCATATTCATTAAGGATATCCACACCTCCAAGCTAGTTGCTCAGCATAATGCATCTGAGATTATCCAAGTTCAACTAACTCTGGGCAAAACCGCAATCCAGAGTGTAGCTTGCTACAGACCCCCCACCATGCCACAGGATTCCCACTCCTCTTTTCTTGATACACTGGAAAATATTAAGGTACAATCCAACACTCTAATAATGGGTGATTTCAACTACCCTACCATTAGCTGGGAAAACTACTCATGTACCAACTCTTTTGCTCAACGTTTTCTGGAAATCAATTTCAACGCTTTGGATCAACATATCCTCACCCCCACCAGTGGCAGCAATATCCTAGACATGGTCATCACCAACATGGGTGACCGGTGATCCACACTAGTGGTCAGCTCCTCGTTGGTCAGATCCGACCACAAGCTAATCACCCTAGTCATCCACATCCCACTCCCACCGCCCATTAGGAAAACAATCGTAAAACATTTCTCCAAAGCCAACTTCACGCTTCTTAAGACAGAAGTGGCAAACTTCATGACACCCATGCAAATGGGCAATAGAGATACGACTGCTGAATCCTACACAAATGCACTTTATAAGCACTTACACGAGTGCATGGATTGTGCTATCCCTAACAGAACCAAGATGCTATCCTCCAAAAAAAGGAAGCCAATCTGGTGGTCTTCTGCCATAAACAAACTCTACAACAGAAGAAAGAAACTGTTGCAAAAAAGAGTAAAATCCCACGACTGGAGGAACTCCCTGGTCAGCATCAGTAAGAAGCTGAGATCATTCATAAAATCCTCCAAAGCTAGTTATGAAAACAAAATTGCCACTGATTCTAAAGACAACCACAAAGCATTCTATAGCTATGTCAAAAATCTCAATGGCAACACTCAGATCTGCTGTGAGTTACAGCACAATGACACTAAATATACAGACCCAACTGATATTGCCAACATCCTGGCAGATAGGTTCAGTGCTAACTTTACCCCCCTCTCACCCCCTAAAGGGACCATCTTTATACCAGAAGAATGCAAAGTTCCTGTAATCATGGCTGCACAGGTAAAAACTTCACTCTCCAAAGCCAAGAACACAGCATCCATGGGACCTGACAACATCCCAGGCTGCCTTCTACATGAACTACAGAATGAACTGGCACCCCACCTAAGTACCATATTCAATCATAGCCTCACCTCAGGCTTTGTGCCCATTGAATGGCGCATCATGACAGTTATCCCACTCCACAAAGGGGGGGCCACAACAGACCCCGGGAACTACTGCCCCATTAGCCTAACGAGCCTCGTCTGCAAGGCCATGGAACGTATCATCATGGAACTCATAAACAAAGACATTGGAGATCTCCAAACCCTGGACCTCACACAGTTTGGGTTTGTAAAAGGCAGATCATGTCGCCTAAACCTGATAGACTTCTTTGAAATAATCACCAAAGCCATAGATGAGGGTAAGGTGGTTCACACAGCCTATCTAGATCTCACCAAGGCGTTCAACACCATCCCCCACTCTGGAATTATAGATAAACTCACTAAACTAGGTATAAATCCCTATGTCACAAGATGGGTTGCCAACTGGCTTACTGAAAGAACCCACACTGTGAAAGTAGCAGACTCCAAATCAGAATTCAGACCAGTGACAAGTGGAGTACCACAGGGTTCAGACCTGGGTCCTCTCCTGTTTGGTATCTACTTCTCTGAAGTACAGGCTAACACAGAAGGTCTATGGCTAACTAAATTCGCAGATGACTGCAAACTAGGAGCCATAATTGAAACTCCTAATGATGTGGAAATCCTACAAAAGGGCCTCACTGAGACAGATGCCTGATGTCAAAGACATGGTCTCAAGCTCAATGCCAAAAAGTGCATTGTCATCCCCTTTGGTAAAAATTCTGTACCCATGAACTACCACATAGGCGGTAGTCTACTTAACACCGAAAGTATAAGAGACCTTGGGACACAGGTGGACACTAGTCTCTCCTTTGATAATCACATCGCCAAAGTGGTCAGGAAATCCTTCTACATGGCACACCTCATCACAAAAGGTTTCTCATCCAGAAAAAAAGAGGTCATTGTTCCCCTCTACTCATCACTCATTAGACCCATTATAGAGTGCAACGACCCTTTTGGTATGTACCTCACAAGACATCTACAACAAGTGGAAAGGCCACAAAAATACCTCACAAAGAGGATTACTGGTATCTAACAGATGCCTTACGCAGACTGTCTCAAAAAACTCCAGCTTTACTCCGTCGCATATCGCCTACTCAGAGGCAATCTCTGCCTAGCATACAAAGCTATGTCAAACCCAGAGCTGTTGGACATGCTCCACTTAAATAAATCCCAATCCTTCCGAGCTACACGCCCTAGGGACCTAAACCTTGTCACCACAATAAACAGAACATGCTGGAGGGATAGATTCCTGTCCCAGAGACTTCCCATACTCTGGAACAGACTACTTATCTATGTCAAACAGAGCTTCTCTTTAGCACTCTTCAAGAAAAATCTTGATGATTGGATGGGTAATAGGAAATTCACCCCGGGGATCACTTCTGTGGTTCTGCTTGACAGGGGCACAGGAAAATAATTTTCTTGGGTGGCGAAAGCCAGGGTACATTTTTGACTAGGCTTGTATAGGCACTAGGGCCAATAGCCTAATACCTACCTATGAACCTATATGTATATATATTTATCTATATATATATATATATATATATATATATATATATATATATATATATATATATATATATATATATGTATATATATATATATATATATATATATATATATATATATATATATATATATATATACATATACATATATATATATACTGTATATACTCTCTATAGGACAGTATTAACCCTTTAACATTGGTTAATGGGATATGTCATCAATGGATTGCTATGCTTATGTATGAAATGCTACGATAGTCTAAGTTGTGGACATGTAATAAATTAAAAAGCAGATTGGTGGCACATATTTTGAAAATGTAAAAAATGAATTTTGGTTAGCTTATTACAGCTTATGATGCTTTCAAGTGCGTATGAAGTTTCATCCTACTGTCAACTCTAGGTGTCTAATATAGCCTGTTCACATTTGCATTAATAATTTCAAAAGCATGTTACATACAAACTATTGAAAATATAGATTTAAAAGTATACATTATGTGCAATACAGCTGCACTAATATTTGATCTCTGTCCAGTCTTGCTTAAGAGATATTAATTGTGATTCATGTACTATTTATATCATTGTCATAATGTTCATATATTTCTAAATATCTCAACAAGCAACAGTGATATAACTGCTTAGCCTCATGAAATCTTATAGATGGATGAACAAAAAGCTGCTGACAGCATGTGTGTAGATTGACTAGTTACAAAGTTATTCTATATCGTTTACAAAATCTTACAAAATTAACATTTACTGTGTTTATTATGGCTTACAAAATCCAGTTTAAGACCTAGAACTTAATGGATGTTACCACTGTAAAGAGTTGTTTGTGTTGAATGGTTTGCTATTTACATTTCTTTAATAACTCTTATGACTGCAGAGATATGGACATTTGTTTAAAATATAAGACTATAACATGATTTTTTCAAAAAGTTTAGTATGTGAGTTAAGAGGACAAATCTTTGGGGCTCAACTGGAGTGAGTGAGTTAAATGTTTTTTTGTTTATAAAAGCATTGTCACCCAATACTGCAGTGTATCTAAATGTCTTATATTATTTAATGTTACATTTGCTGGATGTATAAAGAGAACTCAGTACCCTTTACATATGTAGTGGGTGGTGTGAATGCCCGCCAATGTTATCTCTGCCGAGTTTGCCACTGTTTTACCCAAGTATGCCATGTACACATTGTAATTATCAAGACTGTATGCATTAATTCTGGTGCCCTGTGCATTTTCCCACTCTGATGAACCTCAAAACTTAAAGTGTGTGCAAAGCATAAATAAATGAATACAATAAAGCTGTAACTAGCAACTTCTTACAGTTTAAACCACACACAAAGTTCATAGGTTCATAGGTAGGTACTAGGCTATCGGCCCAAGGGCCTAAGTAAGCCTAGCCAACAAGGTTCCCTGCCTTACACCACCCAAGAAAGATAATTTCTTGTGCCCCTGTCGAGCAGAACCACAGAAGTGATCCCGGGGGTGTATTTCCTATTTCCCATCCACTCATCAAGATTTTTCTTGAAGAGTGCTAATGAGGAACTTTGCTTGACATAGATGGGTAGCTTGTTCCAGAATATAGAAAGTCTCTGGGACAGGAATTTATCCCTCCAGCATGTCCTCTTTATTGTAGTGACAAGGTTTAGGTCCCTAGGGCATGTAGCTCAGGGGGACTGGGATTTCTTTAGGTGTAGCATGTCCAACAGCTCTGAGTTTAACATAGCTTTATATGTTAGGCAGAGATCTCCTCGGAGTAGGCAATATGCTACAGAGTAAAGCTGGAGTTTTTTGTAATGGTTAGTGTAGGGCATCTGTGTGAGGCCAGTAATCCTCTTTGTGAGGTACTTCTGTGGCCTTTCCAGCTGCTGCAGATGTCTTGTGAGGTACATTCCAAAAGGGGCATTATACTCTATAATGGGTCTAATGAGTGCCGAGTAGAGGGGAACAATTACCTCTTTTTTTCTGGATGAGAACCCTTTTGTGATGAGGTGTGCCAAATAGAAGGATTTCCTGACTACTGTGGCAATGTGATTATTAAAGAAGAGACTACTGTCCACCTGGGTCCCAAGGTCTCATCACACATTCGGCGTTAAGTAGACTGCCATTTATGTGGTAGTTCATGGGTACAAAGTTTTTACCAAAGGGGATGACAATGCACTTTTTGGCACTGAGCTTGAGGCCATGCCTCTGACACCAGGCATTTGTCTCCATGAGCCCCTTCTGTAGGATGTCCACATCATTTGGGGACTCGACTATGACTCCTAGTTTGCAGTCATCTGCAAACTTCATTAGCCAGAGGCCTTCTGTGTCAAACTGTACTTCAGAGAAGTAAATACCAAATAGGAGAGATCCCAGGACTGAACCCTGTGGTACTCCACTTGTCACTGGCTTGAAGTCAGATTTGGAGTCTGCAACTTTTACAGTGTGGGTTCTGTCAGTGAGCCAGTTGGCAACCCATCTTGTGACATAGGGATTTATACCTAGTTTAGTGAGTTTAGCTATAATTCTAGAATGGAGGATGGTGTTGAAAGTCTTGGCGAGGTCAAGGTAGGCTGTGTGAACCACCTTACTCTTGTTTACGGCTTTGGTGACTGCCTCAAATAAGTTGATCAAGTTCAGAAGGGATGATCTGCCTTTCACAAACCTGAACGGGGTGAGGTCCAGAGTTTGGAGGTTACCAATGTCTTTGTTTATGAGTTCCATGATGATACGTTCCATGGCCTTGCAGACCAGGCTCGTCAGGCTAATAGGGAGATAGTTCCCAGGATCAGTGGTGGCTCCCCCTTTGTGGGATAACTGTTGCTGTATGCCATTCAGTGGGCACAAAGCCTGATGTGAGGCTATGACTGAACATGGTGCTTAGGTGGGGAATCAGTTTGTTCTGAAGTTCATGTAAAATGCAGCCTGGGATGTTGTCCGGTCCCATGGATGCTATGTTTTTGGTTTTAGAGAGTGCAGCTTTTACCTGCATATATGTGATTACAGGGACTCTGCATTCTTCCTGTATAGATATGGGCCCTTTAGGGGGTGAGAGAGGGTAAAGTCAGCACTGAACCTATCTGCCAGGATGTTGGCAATATCAGTTGGTTCAGTAATTTTTGTGCCGTTGTGCTGTAACGCAGAGCAGATTTGGGTGTTGCAATTGAGATTCTTGACATAGCTATAGAATGCTTTGTGGTTGCCCTTAGAATCAGTGGTGATTTTGTTTTCATAGCTAGCTTTGGAGGATCTTATAAGGGATCTCAGCTTCTTACTGAGGCTGACTAGGGAGCTCCTTCACTCATGGGATTTTACCCTCTTTTGCAACAATTTCTTCCTTCTTTTGTAGAGTTTATTTATGGCAGTGGACCTCCAGATTGGGTTCCATTTTTTGGACGATAGCATCTTGGTTCTGTTTGGGATAGCACGATCCATGCACTTGTGTAAGTGTTTATAGAGTGCATTTGTGTAGGATTCAGCAGTCGTAACTGTATTGTCCATCTGCATGGGTGTCATGAAGTCCGCCACTTCTGTCTTAAGAAGCATGAAATTGGCTTTGGAAAATTTTTTATCATGGTTTCCTTAATGGTGGATGGGGGCAGGATGTGGATATCTAGGGTGATTAGCTTATGGTCAGATCTGACCAACGAGGAGTTGACTTCAGATGTGGAACTTTGGTCACTCATGTTGGTAATGACTAGGTCTAGGATATTGTTACCCCTGGTGGGGGTGTGGATAAGTTGATCTAGGGCATTGGAATTGATAAATTCCAGAAAGTGTTAAGTGAAGGAGTTGGTACATGAGTAGTTTTCCCAAATTAATGGTGGGATAGTTGAAATCGCCCTCTATTAGGGTGTTTGGTTGAACCCTAATATTTTCCAGTATATCAGGAAAAGAGGAGTGGGAATCCTGGGGCTTGGTGGGGATCTGTAGCAAGCTACAATTTGGATTGCAGTTTTGCCCAGAGTTAGTTGCACTTGGATAACCTTGGATGCATTATGCTGCACAACTAGCCTGGAGGTGTGGATATCCTTAATGAATATGGACACACCTCTGCCTTTGGTGTTCTGGTCCAGGTTAGATGGTCGAAAAGTGTGGTATGAGTTATAACCTGGTAATGCAGGGGTGCTCTCTAGATCCTTGAACCGGGTCTCAGTCACTGCACAGATATCAATGTTCTCCATTTTAAGGAGTTCCTCGAGTGAGTGCATTTTTAGATTTATACTTCTAGCATTGAGTAGCATTACTCTCAGTTTTTGCTTGCCTGTTCCTGTTACGGTGGTGAATTTGTCATCTGAATCTTGCTTAAAAAAGGCACTATAGGGGCGGCAAGACCCTTAGCCAATATCCGGAATCTCAGGGGAGACAGGTGCAGGCCATCTCTGGCAAAGCATCATGGTCTGTCGACCATGTCATCCCAGGCAGACAGATACTGAATCCCCTTAGAATGACACCAGAAGTTTTGCCAATTGTTGAAGTCAATCATTTTGTCATTGTACTACGGTATCATTCTGGGCAATGGCAGGATGCTACTCAGGACTAGGGTCATAGTTGCCTGGGCTACAGGATCAGAGAGCTCTTCCATGTCTCTTTTCATGTAGCTCAGGGAGGTACGTCTTAGGTCATTCACACCAACATGGACAATGACAGAGTCATATTTGTACTTGTTGTGGAGTGCGTGGGTTATGTGACGGATCCTGGCACCTGAAAGGAAGCTGACAGTAACCTTCTCCTTGTTTAGTCTGATGAGTGGGACATCAGTGTGCCTGACTATAAAGTCACCTATGACTAGTGTGTTGGGTACGTTGTTTTGCCTTATGGGCTGTGGTTTATTGGCACACTGAGTCTGTGGGCTGTGTGTCATTTGGGTTGTGCTGGGGGGTGGAGTTTGCTTGCATTTCTGCTTTGGAGGTCTCTGTTGCTTGAGCAGATTATTATTGAGAGCCTCTGCAAATGTTTTTGTGTTTCTATGTGTGGATTTTGGTGGTGTAGGTTTAGTGGGACTATGTGATGAGTGTGGTGTGGTGCCAGTGTTTACCTTCTCCTCTTGACTGTCAAGTTCAGTCTTTGTTGGAGAGAACTTTACCTCCAGTTTGACTAGATAAGTGCATCTTTCACAGGTTGTGGTGTTGGGTGATAGGATGATAGGGTTGTCTGTGTACATGAGGTAAATGCTACATTGCCCCAAGATGCCCAGATTCATCAGATAGACAGGAGAGAACACTGGGAGCTGACCCTTGGACATGCCTGAATAAAAAAAATACTTTCCTCTAGACAAGTGAGGAAAGTGAGTATAAAAGCAGTTTTTCTCTAAGCAAGTGAGGAAAGTAAGTACACAAACTGTTTTCCTGTAGGTAAAGAGGAAGGTTGAATGCTGTAGTAATTTGCAGCTTATTTAGTGCTAACAACAAGTTCTAAACAAGTGCTGAGCACAAATAAGCAAATTCAAGTGCTAAAACTAAGACTATGTACCTGGATCTTGTGGTAGATAGGCTACCTTGTGCTTACCACTCCCACCGATAAGCTAGAATGCTTCCCTCCAACAGAGAAAGGCTTGGGGGTCTCAGAAGCCTACAAACATTCCTGGATACAGCAAATCTGTATCTGGACTAGACTAGTTACAGGAAAGGTGGGAATCAAGTGCAAATGTGGGCTTTTAAATAAGAACGTTGAAAGAGATGGAAAAACTGCCCAAACAACCAATAAACTACAGTTTCTGGGCCAGAAACCACTCTTGTGGTAGATAGGCTACCTAGTGCTTACCACTCCCACTGATAAGCTAGAAGGCTTCCCTCCAACACAGAAAGGCTTGGGGGGTTAGAAGCTTACAAGCAGTCCTGGATAAAGCAAATCTGTATCTGGACTAAACTGTTTACAGGAAAGGTGGGAAACAAGTGCAAATGTGGGCTTTTAAACCAGAAGGTTGAAAGAGATGGAAAAACTGCCCAAACGACCAATAAACTACAATTTCTGGGCCAGAAACCACTCTGGTGGTAGATAAGCTACCTAGTGCTTACCACTCCCACTGATACGCTAGAAGGTTTCCCTCCAACACAGAAAGGCTTGGGAGGCTCAGAAGCTTAAAAACAGTCCTGGATAGAGCAAATCTGTGTCTGGACTAGACTAGTTACAGGAAAGGTGGGAAACAAGCTCAAATGTGGGCTTTTAAACCAGAAAGTTGAAAGAGATGGAAAAACTGCCAAATGGCAAATAAACTTCAATTTCTGGGCCTGAAACCACTCTTGTGGTAGATAGGCTATCTAGTGCTTACCACTCCCACTGATAAGCTAGAAGGCTTCCCTCCAACACAGAAAGACTTGGGGAAGGGGGGGGGGCTCATTGCTAAAAAAGATGCCCAGTCCCCTCATTAGTAACTCTCCTCCTCCTTCTGTCTGCATCATGTCACTATTGTCTCAGTGTGTGTGCTCATACTACCTTTTTTGTCTCTGTCTACAGTTAATGTTAGCTTAACTACCCCAATTACCTTCCCTACTTCCTCATATCTTTCCATTTAAGCTAGTTGATACCCTCTCCATCTGCCATATTCTTTAAAATTATAAAATGAGCACCATCTCACCTGTATCCTACCTACTTTTCCTGAGGCTACACTTAAGCACCTTTTTCTTCTTGGTTTTGCACCCTTTGTGCTCTCCCTATGTCCTCCCTTTCCTCCCCACCTATGTGATGATCTGAACTGGTACTTTACTATGCTAGCCCTCTTTGGACTACCACAGTGTCAGTGTTGCAGCTATGGGGTGCTTTATTGTAGTTGTGAATTCACATAGACTTCCACATGCTGCCTTCACATTCTTGTCACACACAATCTGTAGTATCGCCTCTTCACTATAGTTCAAAAGCACAATTGTTGACAGTAATATTGCTGTTGTAACTTACTATGCAGCCCTTGTACTACAATATTTGCACTTTATTGGTCCTAATACATAGCTAAGTAGCATCAAACCATGTAGCACTATTATTGGGTGGTACAGTGGTGCAGTGGTTAGTTTCTCTGGTTTGATTCTTGGCTGGGGTGCCTTCTGTGCACAGTCTGCATGTTCTCCCTGTGTTCATGTGGATTTCCTCCAGTTTCCTCCCACATTCCAAGGATGTGTGTCTGAAGCATTTCTCCCTGGCCATCTGCTGAAAATGGGCTCTTTTCTAGTTGCACTTTCCTGGTAAATAAATGTTAATTTTGATATTTACCACTCTGCTGTGGAACTGCAAACCTTATTAAATACCTTCTCTCTTAGGATTAGGGAGTGAGAGGACAGTTCTAGAATTAGAAAGTGGAAGGAGGATTTTAGGGTTAGGGAGCAGGAAGATAGTTCTAGGATTAGGGAGTGGGTGGGAAGTTTCGGTTTAGAGTGAGATCAGGGATTTTAGATTTTTGGGAATGGGATTAAAGAGTGTGAAAAGGAATTATATGATTAGGGAACAAATGGGAAATTTAAGTTTATGGAGGGGAACTGAAGGTTTAGGTTTAGGGAGTGGGAAGGGAGTTTTAGGGCTTGGAAGTGATCAGGGAATTTAGGTTTAATGAGCAATCTGGGTTAGGGAAGAAAATGGAAGTTTAGGTTAAAGAACCAAGGAGCTGAGGATGGGAACCAGGTGGAAGTTTTAGGCTTAGGGTTTAGGTTCTGGTAGGGTTATATATTTTATAGGTTTGGGTGTTAGGAAAGCTATGAAGAAATGGGAGCTCAGGTTAGAAGGAGCCCGAGCACTTTGTGTTTTGAGCAAGTGGGAATGAACAGGTGTGCTACTAGCACATGAGTATCTGTAGTAGACCCCATACATTTAAATATAACTATAAATAAAATTTAAATAAAAATCAGTATTAATTCAACTGTATGCAAATTTCACAAGATATGTACGATAAGTAATGTCTTGTAAATACTCAGTTTCACATTCCTGTAAATTATAATATTGCTGATGATAGTTTTGTACTAATTGTAGTACTATAGTTGCATCTATGTTAGCTATAATACTGTCTGCATCTTTGATGAAGTCCATTGCTATTTCCTGACTATTGTCATGGTGTTTGCTGCTTTTTTTCACCTGCTTATACTTCTTTCCATCTCCTGTAAGTAAATTCTACTGCAGATGTTTTGTGGAAAATATATATCACATGTATACTATTTATTATTACATGTGCAATCATTTAGCTCAGTGCCTGCACTCAGCTGGCAGAAAATCTCCTTACAGAGCATACATTTTTATGATTGTCTAACTGAGAAGTATAGACCCACATACCATAATTCCTTTAACTCTTGGCTGGATATATTAGGAGCACAGCTTCCTCAGGACCATAGTAATCTTCCACTCAGGTAGATTCAGTGCTCCACTCTTATTTCTACATCTTTGAAAAACAAATATTTTTATTCAGCAAAGCAAGTGGGACTCAGCAGCTATGGTGGAAAAAGGGTTTGCTTCCATGATCCTGTGCTCTTCTTGTGGGACTTTAAACCCCAATTTAATACATAAGTTCTAGAAATATCTGACATAGTGAATGTTTTAATTTTTTTCATTCCTCATTCTAGGATCTTCCTGTGGGCTGACTATGCTTCTATGCAACCATTACACTTTAAAGTCTCTCTCAAATGGGTATTGCAAATTTCAGCAGTGTCAGAGCTTATATTATCTCTGTGTGGAAGTCTCCGTCTAGTCTTTCACTTGCTGGTCTGAGTAAGTGGGTTATTGGAAGAGGAAGGTGAATTATTAGTTATTATCTGATTACTACTGGTCTCCTCCACATACCCTCAGACTGGTAACTCTAACCCTATTATATAAGTGGGGAAGAATTTCTCAGTTTTTTATCTGTTACCACTCCACAATAACTCTTGAATTATTAATTTTCAAAGGCACCTTTCATTGTGTATAATGCCACTGGCTGTGTCCCTTGGTACAATCTAAAATAACACACACACACACACACACACACACACATATATATATATATATATATATATATATATATATGTGTGTGTGTGTATATATATATATATATATATATATATATATGTGTGTGTGTGTGTATATATATATATATATATATATATATATATATATATATATATATATATATATATATATATATATATATATATATATATATATATATATATTTATAAACAGCACAAACACCCTGGCACTTGGCAATCCAATAGCAGGCAAAAGAAAAAATTAAATAAACTTAAAAAAACTCGAAAACACTTTTAATATAAAACAAAATAAACATGGATTGAGATTTCTTTGATTTTTTTAACAAACCCGTATATGGGTTATATTTTTTACTGGCATTTAGTGCTTTAAATGTTTTTTCTTACATTGTTGTATATATATATATATATATATATATGTGTGTGTGTGTGTGTGTGTGTGTGTGTGTGTATATATATATATATATATATATATATATATATATATATATATATATATATGGGTCCCCTTTAGTTGACCGAACCGACGATTCCCGACACGCGGAAGACGAAGACCAAACGACTGACAGGTAAGTTTACCGAAAGGGTGATTTGCCGACAGCGGAAAGACTGACAAGGGTAATGTGTGAGCGCGACTCGGTAAGTGTGCGACAGTGACGGAGTTAGGAGCGGTCAGGTAAGTGTGCGATATTGTGGGATTTTGGGTTAGGTGTGGAAAGGTGAGTGTGTGTTAGTTTGAGTTAGGGTTCGGGTAAAGTAAGTGTGTGATAGTGAGGGACTGTAGTTTAGGGACGGGTTAAGTGAATTAGGTTTAGAGTGCGGGTGGGGTGAGTGTGCGATAGTGACGGGCTTTATGTTTTGGGTGGGTTAAGTGAGTTAGGGTTAGGGTGCAGGTAGGTGAAGTGTGCGATAGTGACAGTCTTTAGGTGTAGGGTGGGTTAAGTGAGTTAGGGTTAGGGTGCAGGTAGGGTGAGTGTGTGATAGTGTCGGACCTTGGGGTTAGGGGTGGGTTAAGTGAGTTAGGGTTAGGGTGCAGGTAGGGTGAGTGTGTGATAGTGTCGGACCTTGGGGTTAGGGGTGGGTTAAGTGAGTTAGGGTTAGGGTGCATGTAGGGTGAGTGCGATAGTGTCGGACCTTAGGGTTAGGGTTTGGGTTAGGGCTAGTGGCTATGCTATGTAGTGTAATGTGTTGGTTACGTTCAGTGTGTCGGTGTAATGGTGTTCGGTGTTTTGCGTTGTCGGTTTTGTGTGTTGTCGGTTATCTGGTCTCGGTGGTTTGTGTGTCGGTGAACTGGCGTGTCGGTATTTTAAAGTAGACCCATATATATATATATATATATATATATATATTTATAAACAGCACAAACACCCTGGCACTTGGCAATCCAATAGCAGGCAAAAGAAAAAATTAAATAAACTTAAAAAAATTCGAAAGCACTGTTAATATAAAACAAAATAAACATGGATTGAGATTTCTTTGATTTTTTTAACAAACCCGTATATGGGTTATATTTTTTACTGGCATTTAGTGCTTTAAATGTTTTTTCTTACATTGTTGTTCTTAACCAACACTTAGTTGTGCATGTTACTTTTATTAGAGGTTGGTCTATTACACATTGATTGGTTAATCAGTGGGAGTGGGGGTTCATTTACTTGAAAAGTATTTAAACTAGTTTTTATTTTTTTTTTGTGGTTCTGAAGATGTCAATGTACTGACAAAAACGCTAAACCATGTTTATTTTGTCTTATATTAAAAGTGTTTTGGAGTTTTTTAAGTTTATTTCATTTTTTTATTTTGCCTGCTATTGGATTGCGTGCCAGGGTGTTCGTGCTGTTTGTTTTATTGATAGTACGGTTCATCGAACAGTACTTTATCGAAATTACTTTAGCAAAAGAACACTTTGTCAAAATGCACTATCACTAAAGTAAACAAACAAACTAACAAAAAAAAAAACATGCAGTTTGCATGTCACCTTAGCTGTACATCAACCTATACTGTTGATGTACAAGTAAGGAAAGTTTTGTTGAGATCGTAGTATAGTGAGGATAAGGGAATATTCCCTTTACCCCACTGTAGTGCGATCTTGGAGTGAGAATATTAAAGTAAGGGGGTGTGGGGGGCACAGGGGGGCTTGCCCCCTGTATAACACTGTTTAGTGTGTTGTTTTTCTTTTTTTAGTCAGTCTTTTTTTAATTCCACGAAAGTGCATTTTCGATGGAATGCACTTTTGTGGAAGTGCGTTCGAGGAAGTACGGTTCAATGAACTGTACTTTCGATTTAAAAACGTAAATCCATATATATATGTGTATATATATATATATATATATATATATATATATATATATATATATATATATATAGATATATATAGATATATATACACACACACACACATGGTGTGGGAGTAGAAGCCATAACCTTCTGCATAAAAATCAAGTATGCTACCTGTTGTGCTACTAACACTGCTTTCAAATTTTAAAGCACAACACTGATAGTTATCTGCTAAAAAAAAAAAAAAACAGTTGTACATTGAAAACAGATTTAGCATGAGCATGAATAAGAGTATACTGATCTTCCCTTGAAGCTTACATTCCTTGAAAACACACTGATGCTTACATTCCTTGAAAATGCACAAAAACTCACATTCTTTAAAGATGCAAAACAGTTGCACATGGAAAACATGAGTAACAGTAAATGTCTCTGGCATTAAAGTTCACATTCCTTGAAAATGCACTGAAACTCACATTCAATGAAAATGCATTGAAGTCACATTAATTGAGAATGCAGTTCTGAAGATGTTTTCCATTAAACAGTAAAACAAAATGTTTCGACCAGTAAAAGACAAAATTACCCATGGGTAGTCAGTGTATAGTATTAGTAAATCCAAAAAAACCCAAACAGATGGTAAAACAATAAAGCTCAGAGAACTGTACGCTAAGCCACAGAGTTTTATTACACAAATAAAACCATTAACACTTACAAAAATACATTTTTGTTTAACAATGCACTTCATCAGATGGGGGCTTAATAAAACACTCCCATTTAAATAAACTTCCCTTTACAACACCACCAATGAAAAACAGACCATTATGTTTAATTAAAAGAATGCTCAGACTCAACAATCAAAAATATACATAAAATTCATTCGTATTTCTAACCAGAAATTCAATCATGTCAATGACTTAATTTTACTTATAAGTGCATTTAGGATAATTTTGAAAAAGACTTTATACAAAGACTTTATAAAAACATTAATAATATTACGTAAAAAAGATAAATAGATAAAATATACCTTTGCTGTTAATATTACCATTAAAATGACAGATTGCTCTTCAAACTATCTGGAGATATACAAATCTGAGTATATTTTTCTGGCACTTCAGAGTTGTGTACTGGTAATTGTTGTTTCACTAATTTTATATCATTGCTGGCTGACTTCAGAGTTGTGCACTGTTATTTTTGCTCCACTGTATAGTTTTTCAGATGTCTGCTGAAGGTGCCCCCCCCAATTTCTCTGTGTCTTAAGTTGGTATAACTGGTTTTACATCCTGTGTGTTATCTGACTGAAGGATTACTTGCATAAAATTAGACCTTCTTAGTACAACAACCTGCATATCATTGCTGGAGCCTTCCTGTGTCCTGACAGAGTGCTCTTCAAACTATCTGGAGATATACAGAGCTGAGTATATTTTTCTTGCCCTTCAGAGTTGTGTACTGGTAATTGTTGTTTGACTAATTTTATATCATTGCTGGCTGACTTCAGAGTTGTGCACTGTTATTTTTGCTTCGCTGTATAGTTTTTCAGATCTCTGCTGAAGGTGTTTCCCCTCACTCCCCCTATTTCTCTGTGTCTTAAGTTGGTATAACCGGTTTTACATCCTGTGTGTTATCTGACTATTTCAAGGATTACTTGCATAAAATTAGACCCTCTTAGTAACAACCTGCATATCATTGCTGGAGCCTTCCTTTGTCCTGACAGAGTGCTCTTCAAACTATCTGGAGATATACAGAGCTGAGTATATTTTTCTGGCACTTCAGAGTTGTGTACTGGTAATTGTTGTTTGACTAATTTTACATCATTGCTGGCTGTCTTCAGAGTTGTGCACCACTATTGTTGCTTCACTGTATAGTTTTTCAGATCTCTGCTGAAGGTATTGGTTTTGTCATACCCACCCTCCCTATTCCTGTCTTGTTTAAATTTGGAGGCTTTTGCAGTTGCCCGCCCCCACTGTGGATTTGATCTGGGACACTCCCCCCAGTCCCATCTCTTTACCTCATTCTACCTAATAGACTCATTCTGCACTTGTTATTAGTCATTTTTAATTTAATTGCATTTTTTAAACTGTTTGGAATAACATTGCTGCATACTCAAGTGTGCTAGCTTGCACTGCATTTGAATTGTTTTTACTGCTGTTTTAGCTACTTTTCTGTATATATAAAAAAAAAAAAAAAAAAAAATACCTTTCCTGTAACTAGTGTAGTCCAGATTTAGATTTGCTGTATCCAGGACTGTATGTAAGCTTCTGAGCCCCCCCCCCCCCAGCTTTCTGTGTTGGAGGGAAACCTTCTAGCTTATCAGTGGAAGTGGTAAGCACTAGGTAACCTATCTACCACATATGGAGTGGTTCTGGCCCAGAAATTGTAGTTATTGGCCGTTTGGGCAGTTTTTCCATCTCTCTCAACTTTCTGATTTAAAAGCCCACATTTGCACTTGTTTCCCCCCTTTCCTGTAACTAGTTTAGTCCAGATACAGATTCTTAGTTTTAGCACTTGAATTTGCTTATTCATGATCAGCAGTTGTTCAGAACTTGTAAGCACTAAATAACCTACTAATTACTACAGCACTCAATCTTCCTGATTACCTAGAGGAAAACAATTTTGGTACATACTTTCCTTGCTTAGAGAAAAACAGCTCTTGTACTCACTTTCCTAGAGGAAAATAGTTTTTTATTCAGGCATGTCCAAGGGTCAGCACCCAGTGTTCTCTGCTGTCTATCTGATGAATCTGGGCATCTTGGGGCAATGTAGAAATTGCCTCATGTACACAGACAACCACCTCCTCCTACCACCCAACACTACAACCTGTGAGAGATGCACTTATCTAGCCAAACTGGAGGTAAAGCTCTCTCCAATCAAGACTGAATTTGACAGTCAAGAGGAGAAGGTAAACACTTGCACCACACCACACTGATCACATAGTCTCACTAAATCTACACCACCAAAATCCACACATAGAAACGCAAAAACATTTCCGGAGACTATCAATAATAATCTGCTCAAGCAACAGAGACCTCCAAAGCAGAAATGCAAGCAATCTCCACCCCCCAACACAACCCAAATGACACATAGCCCACAGACTCAGTGTGCCACTCAACCACAGCCAATAAGGCAAAACAACGTACCCAACACACTAGTCATAGGTGACTCTATAGTCAGGCACACTGATGTCCCACTCACCAGGCTAAACAAGGAGAAGGTTACTGTCAGCTGCCTGTCAAGTGCTAGGATCTGCCACATAACCCACGCACTCAGGTCACTCCACAACAAGTACAAATATGACTCTGTCATTGTCCATGTTGGCAAGAATGACCTGAGATGTACCTCCCTGGACTACATGAAAAGAGACATGGAAGAGCTCTCCGATCTTGTAGCCCAGACAGGTATGACCCTAGCCCTGAGTAGCATTCTGCCATCACCCAGAATGATGCCACAGTACAAGGACAAAACAATTGACTTCAACAATTGTCTAAGCTTCTGGTGCCATTCTAAAGGGATCCAGTATCTGTCTGCCTGGGATGACACGGTCGACAGAGCACGATGCTTTGCCAGAGATGGCCTGCACCTGTCACCCCTGGGATTCCGGATACTGGCTAAGGTTCTTGTCGCTCCTATAGTGCCTTTTTTAGGCAAGGTTCAAATGACAAATTCACCACCATAACAGGAACAGGCAAGCAAAACCTGAGGGTGATGCTACTCAATGCTAGAAGTCTAAATCTCAAAATGCACTCACTCGACGCACTCCTTAAAATGGAGAACATTGATATCTGTGCAGTGACTGAGACCTGGTTCAAGGCTCCAGAATGCACCCCTGCACTACCAGGCTATAACTCATACCACATATTTCGACCATGTAACCTGGACCGGAACACCAATGGCAGAGGTGTGTCCATACTCATTAAGGATATCCACACCTCCAGGCTAGTTGCTCAGCATAATGCAGCTGAGGTTATACAAATGCAACTAACTCTGGGAAAAACTGCAATCCAAATTGTAGCTTGCTACAGATCACCCACCATGCCCCAGGATTCCCACTCCTCTTTTCTTGATGTACTGGAAAATATTAGTGTTCAACCAAACACCCTAATAATGGGCGATTTCAACTACTCCACCATTAACTGGGAAAACTACTCATGTACCAACTCCTTCGCTCAATGCTTTCTGGAATTCATAAACTCCAATGCCCTGGATCAACTTATCCACACCCCCACCAGGGGCAATAATATGCTAGATCTAGTCATTACCAACATGAGTGACCTGTGTTCCACACCTAAAGTCAACGCCTCATTGGTCCGATCTGACCATAAGCTAAATACCCTAGATATCCACATCCTGCCCCCACGCCCCATTAAGGAAACCATGGTAAAAAATTTCTCCAAAACCAACTTCATGCTTCTTAAGACAGAAGTGGTGAACTTCATGACACCCATGCAGATGGACAATGCAGTTACGACTACTGAATCCTACACAATTGCACTTTATGAGCACTTACATAAGTGCATGGATCGTGCTATCAAAAACAGAACCAAGACGCTATCCTCCAAAAAAAGGAAGCCAATCTGGTGATCCCCTGCCATAAACAAATTGTACAACAGAAGGAAGAAACTGTTGCAAAAGAGAGTAAAATCGCATGAGTGGAGGAGTTCCCTGGTCAGCCTCAGTAAGAAGCTGCGATCCCTGATAAAATCCTCCAAAGCTACTTATGAAAACAAAATCACCACTGATTCTAAAGACAACCACAAAGCATTCTATAGCTTTGTCAAGAATCTCAATGGCAACACTCAGATCTGCTCTAAGTTACAGCACAATGGCACTAAATATACAGACCCAACTGATATTGCCAACATCCTGGCAGATAGGTTCACTGCTAACTTTATCCCCCTCTCACCCCCTAAAGAGCCCATCTCTATGCCAGAAGAATGCAAAGTTCCTGTAATCATGGCTACACAGGTAAAAAACACACTCTCCAAAGCCAAGAACACAGCATCCATGGGACCAGACAACATCCCAGGCTGCGTTCTATATGAACTACAGAATGAAGTGGCACCCCACCTAAGTACCATGTTCAATCATAGCCTCACCTCAGGCTTTGTGCCTGCTGAATGGTGCACAGCAATGGTTATCCCACTCCACAAGTGAGGAGCCACCACGGACCCCGGGAACTAACGCCCCATTAGCCTGATCAGCCTGGTCTGCAAGGCCATGGAACGTTTCATCATGGAACGTATAAACAAAGACATTGGTAATCCCCAAATTCTGGACCACACCCAGTTCAGGTTTGTAAAAGGCAGATCATGTCTCCTAAACCTGATAGACTTCTTCGAACCAGTCACCAAAGCCGTAGACAAGGGTAAGGCAGCTCACACAGCCTATCTAGATCTTGCCAAGTCTTTCGACACCATTCCCCACTCTTGAATTATAGATAAACTCAGTAAACTAGGTATAAATCCCTATGTCACAAGATGGGTTGCCAACTGGCTTACTGACAGAACCCACACTGTGAAAGTAGCAGACTCCAAATCCGACTTCAGACCAGTGACAAGTGTAGTACCACAGTGTTCAGTCCTGGGTCCTCTCCTGTTTGGTATCTACTTCTCTGAAGTACAGGCTAACACAGAAGGTCTTTGGCTAATGAAGTTTGCAGATGACTGCAAACTAGGAGCCATAATCGAAACTCCTAACGATGTGGACATCCTACAAAAGGGCCTCACTGAGACAGATGCCTGGTGTCAAAGCCATGGCCTCAAGCTCAATGCCAAAAAGTGCATTGTCATCCCTTTTGGTAAAAACTCTGCATCCATGAACTACAACATAGGCGGTAGTATACTTAACACCGAAAGTGTGATAAGAGACCTTGGGACACAGGTGGACAGTAGTCTCTCCTTTGATAATCACATCACCACAGTAGTCAGGAAATCTTTATACATAGCACACCTCATCACAAAAGGTTTCTCATCCAGAAAAAAAGAGGTCATTGTTCCCCTCTACTCATCACTCATTAGATCCATTATAGAGTACAATGCCCCTTTTGGTATGTACCTCGCAAGACATCTACAACAACTGGAAAGGCCGCAGAAATACCTCACAAAGAGGGTTACCGGCCTCAAACAGATGCCCTACGCAGACCATCTCAAAAAACTCCAGCTTTACTCTGTCGCATATTGCCTACTCAGAGGTGATCTCTGCCTAACATACCAAGCTATGTCAAACCCAGAGCTGTTGGACATGCTCCACTTAAAGAAATCCCAATCCCTCTGAGCTACACACTCTAGGGACCTAAACCTTGTCAACACAATAAACAGAACATGCCGGAGGGATAGATTACTGTCCCAGAGACTTCCCATACTCTGGAATAAGCTACCTGTCTATATCAAACAAAGCTCCTCATTAGCACTCTTCAAGAAAAATCTTGATGATTGGATGGGAAATAGGAACTTCACCCCGGGGATCACCTCTATGGCTCTGCTCGACAGTGGCACAGGAAAATAATTGCCTTGGGTGTCAAAAGTCAGGGTACCTTTTTGGCTGGCTTGTATAGGCCCCAGGGCCGATAGCCTAGTACCTTCCTATGTACCTATGAACCTAAAACCTATTATTGTACAAGGAAATTTGGCTCCATCTTGTGGATTATTTTGGAAAAACAAATGAAATAAAGATAAAAAGAGTTATTGTAATAAAACTCTTAAAATCTTTCAAGTACATTTTAAAACCATAAATAATTGTATTTAAAAAGTATTTTTAACCTGTCATTTTGTTAAAATGTCCTTGTTTAATAACTTTAATAGTTCTCCAGGGGTCAAGTGATGTTTTGAATCCATTGAGTGTAACTAAAACCATTGTATTGGGTGTTTGCAATAACATCCTTCATAATTATAATTTAGCTGCTTTTAACATTAAAAGGGAAGTTATTGATATATTTTCATTCAGTCCTGGTTTTTTGTTGGCTTCCAGGGTGATCTGTCACCAGAGCTCCTTATATTCAATGGTTTCTTCCCATAACCCACCCCGTTCATTTTTATCCACTTTTTCCAGGACAAAAAATAAATAGTGGGCATTAGTCTATGCTTGGTGTGTTTATATAAGGCATTAGTGTGTTTTTTGTTTTGTAAATTGTATGTGTGCTCATATATTCTTTTTCTTAGTCTATGTTCAGTTTTTCCGATGTAGAATGCATCACAAGCCTGACACTTTGCCAAATAAACAAGGCCACTGGTGTCACAGTTTATAAATTCCTTACTTTCCAACACCATATTTCTACACTCTAAAAAAATACTCTATTGTAAACATATCCACATTGTGAACAATGCTCGCACTTAAAAGTTCCTTTCCTCTTTTTGTTCTTAACAATTCCCTTATCATGACTGTATTCTAACAAATTTTTCAGGTTCCTAGAATTTTTATAAACAATTTTAATTTTTTCCTTTTTTATTTTGTCCAGATCAGTAAAAGTTAGAAGCCTACCCCATCCATTATTCACACTCTCTCTCACCATTGCTGAACCGGCATTAAATTCTAAGACTAAAGCCTTGTCACAGTTTTCTAGATTATCTGTTTTTCCCTGTTTGGTAGACATCTCATCCCTTTTATCATTACCTAGAATAAGCTGATATTTTCCTGTTCTGCCTTCTAGTACCTCTTTTTCCACTTCATCCAATAAATAATCCGGGTATTTCCTAGTTTTAAACATCCTTCTTAATAACTCAATTTCTTTGTAAAAATCTTCATTATTTGAGGTCATCCTGCAGGCTCTTTTATATTGTTCTTTTACTATATTCTTCTTGTAATGCCTGGGATGTGCACTGTCAAAGTGTGGGTTTGAATTGGAATATAGGCATTACAATTATACTATTTGTTTAAGTGTTCCTGATTATTTCATGATTTGCCCTGATTCTGTTGAGAAGTATTAGCTCATTGTCCATATAGAGTTTGATCGGAAATGTGTGTGTGGCCATCTGACAGATAGGTGAATGTGAAGCAAAAGTATGTCTGTAGTTGCATACTCTGTTTGCTGAAAGTACTGGGCCATTAGAAACAGTTGCCAATAGACACTAACGTTCAGCATTTACAAAACCTAAAATAGTTGAACCAGTAACCAGCATCCCCATAATTTTTCTCTTGACATAAAGTATTGCTGATACTTTTGAAATTATAGTCTACTGTCTGATTATGATTCAGTATTTAATTGAGTGTGTGCGTGCATGCGTGTGTGTGTGTGTGTGTGTGTGTGTGTGTGTGTGTGTGTGTGTGTGTGTGTGTGTGTGTATGTGTGTAAGTAAATTCACCATTATTTGCATGGGTATTTGTGTTTCATATATTGGTTTATAAATGTCTGTCTCTCTTAATTTTTGCAAAATGTGCAGTGAAGAATTGCCAAGAGTGAAAAGAAATAATGCAATGTGATGACATACTGTGTGTATTTCTTCAATAATAGGGTTTGATTCTGACCTCAGGTTGTTGGCAGGGCTTACAAATGGACCTTAAGGGCAGTTAACCTACTATTCACCTTCATAATCTAGTATAGTGACAGGTCAGTAGTTGGTCATATTGGAGTACTTGGCTCAGATGAACATTGTTTTAGTATTCTTTTTGCTGCTTATCAAAGTAGCTGACAATGCTGTTACGTAAGTGGCAGTGAGAATAGGGCAATCAGAAATCAAATCATGCAGAGAATCTGTTGTTCTAAATCTTATCTCTTTCCCTTGTGCTAGGTTACTGTAGAATGTCCTGTCTTCACACAAATTAGGAATTCAGCTTATTTGATGTACAAAATATAACAACAGCGAAAGAGACACAGAGACAGATAGTGACAGAAAAAGGAGAGAGAGAAAATGTATACGTGTGTGCATTGTGTATGTTGTGTGTGTGCTGAGTGTGCATCAGTGTGTGAGAATTTAATATTTTATTTTACAGATAATAACCTATTTTATTTACTTATTTTTTCATTTGTTAACTGGGTTTGTCTAACTGAGCAAGAACCCATTTTGAGCAGAGGCCTGGGAGAAAAGCTCCATACAATTTCTCATACAAACGTAGATGTAGATACTCATACAATCTCAAGTATAATAAAAAGAGTAAATAAATTCACAGGCAGTGTAGTATATGATAATAGAAGTTAATGGTGTTACCACAGTGATATATACAGTATGTGTCAAATATGTGTAAGTATAGATGAATTCAACAAGTTCTGGGTTGAAGAATTATGAACCAAGTAGATTAGATGAAGGCAGTGAGTATGGAGAAGAAAAAGGACATGGGTGAAGCAAATTTTATTATTTTTGAGTAATAGGGTGGTAGAAAGTAGATGTACACATTTATTTTATTTTACATTTGTTAACTGGGAAAGTCTGACTTGGAACGAAGCCAATTTTCAGCAGAGGCCTGGGGAGAAAGGCTCCAGATGCATGTCTTTGTAATGTGGATGGAAACCGGAGCACCCGGAGGAAACCCACATGAATGCAAGGAGGATATGCAGACTCCACACAGAAGGCACTGCAGCTGAGAATTGAACTGGAGAATCTCTTGCTGGGAGGTGACAATGCTACCACTGCACCACTGCACCGTCCAAAAAAACATGGATTAGTAACACTCAAAAAACAAATTTTCATGTCATTGTGGACTCAGTAGTGAGACACATGGATGTCTCACTCACCAGGTTGGACAAGGAGAAAGTCACAGTCAGCTGCCTGTCCAGTGCCAGGATTCATCAGACCACTCATGCACTCTGGTCTCTCAGCAACAAGTGCCTTTATAACTCTGTCATAGTTCATGTTGGCATGAATGATTTGAGATGTACCTCACTGGTCTATATGAAGAGAGACATGGTTGATCTCTCACACTATGTGTCCCGGGCAGGTATGTCCCTAGCCTTGAGCAGCATACTACCCTTACCTAGAATGATGCCACAGTATAAACAAAAAATGATTGATTTCAGTAATTGGCTCAGTTTTTGGTGTCATTCAAAGGGGATCAAGTTCCCATCAGCCTGGGAAGCCATGGTCAACAAACCTCGCTGCTTTGCCAGAGATGGTTTGTACCTGATACCTCTAGGCTTTCAGCTACTGCAAAGGCTGTTGCATCCAAAACAGTGCCTTTTTTAGGCAAGGTCTCGAAATTAACTTTACAACCATGAAATTAAGCAATCAGAATAAAATATTGTGCACACTTGTAAGACCTAGAAAACAAGGAATACCATAGAAACACATAAGACACAGCACCAGGAGCCCTCATGTATTTGGCAGTTGGCCCATGGTCAACAGTCCCTAAATCTACAACCTTTCCTAACATGCTGATATCATGTGGTTCTGCTGAGTGTACAATGAGGAAAGGCCCCAGATTATTAGAGTATAGTATGGTTAGATATTGCCAGAGTTGCACAATAGCAGTATTCTGCAGTCAAGACAGGATAGCATTGTTTTATGCATGAGTTTCTGTTGTGAGAAGAAAGCTAACCTAGCTATCAGTTGCTTGCATTTTATGTAGACGGCATTATTTATGAGTTTCTGCCACCATAACTACATTTAAACTGGAGTGTGGCGTGATAATTTTTATGGAACTAGTAGTTTGGGATAAGGTGAAGGAATGGATGTATTTTATAAACTAGACTGCAGTAACTAGTAGGATGATGAGAGCTGGTGTGTGGAGAATTGGTCTGCTGTTATGTATAAATGTGTTGGTTTCTGTTAAAAACTGTAACTACAGCAGTTAGGCAATATGAATTTGTTTAAAGTGAGTTTTTTTTTCCATTAGCTGGAAGAGATAAATGAGAAGTTTTAGTTCTAACTACAAAAAATTATGGCTAGAATATGTTTTAAGTTTCAGCAGTAAAATATGTGAAGATTGCAGTTTTGGGTTAAATGTAACCAGTTTGGCAGTGTATAATACAGTAAGAGTTAATTTGGCCTACTAGGTAGAAAGAATTGGATAGAGTTTAATTCTTATAATTGTACAGATGGAACTGTGCACCACATGCTAACATGTCTAAAAACATCCAAACTCCTTCCATTCAGGAGTGCTACTGATAGGCAGAAAGGATGATGCTTTATCATTAATGGCAAGACTTAGGTTATGGAAATTATGATTTTTTTCATATTTTGGTAAATAACTTTGCAAGGGAGCATCTGAATGTGCTAAGTAATACCTCATTTTGAAGATAGTATTGATAGTTCTAATATGGTAAAAGAATTGTGCCTGTATGTTGTACACGTGCAGATATCAAAGTTTGTTTCGGACTTAGGTTATAGAAATTATAATTTTTTTTATATTTAGGTAAATAACTTTGCAACTGGTTATGCTGCGGTAGCGTTGTCGCCTCACAGTAAGACACTGTCCGGTTCGATTCTCAGCTAGAGCGTCTTCTGCGTGGAGACATGCGTGAATGGGTGTACCTTCGTTGAAGGTTGTACATCAGGGCTGGTAACTCGGCATGTAAAAATCAACTACCAATCATTAGTGGACCGGAGTTCCGCTGTGGCAACCCCTAACCGGGAAAAGCTGAAAGACACAACAACAAGAACTTTGCAAGGAAGTATCTAAATGTGCCAAGTAATACCTCATTTTGAAGACAGTATTGATAGTTCCAACATGGTAAAAGAATGGTGCCTGTATGTTGTACACGTGCAGATATCAAAGTTTGTTTTAGACTTAGGCTATGGAAATTATGATTTGTTTTAATATTTTGGTAAATAACTTGTGCCAAGTAATACCTCATTTTGAAGACAGCATTGCTGGTTCTAGCATGGTAAAAGAATTGTGCCTGTATGTTGTACACATGTGCAGATATCAAAGTTTGTTTTGTACTTAGGTTATGGAAATTATAATTTTTTTTTCATATTTTGGTAAATAACTTTGCAAGGGAGCATGTCAGTGTGCCAAGTAATACCTCATTTTAAAGACAGTGTTACTTCTTACAACATGGTAAAAGAACTGTGTCTGTGCACTGTTCACATGTACAGATATCACAGTTTGTTTAGTCTTGTACGATTATGAAAATTATACATTTACAATACTTCTCATTATTATGCCCATATCTTTGCAAGGGAGCATGATGATCACATAAATGGTGCATCACTTTGAAGCTGACATTCAGATGCACAACTTTTACACTGATATGTAGGCTCTGTCTGTTACAGGTGATGAGATATCATGCTTTGTTTATTTATCAATTATGAGAAATAATATATTAATCATATTTTTGTGAACATCTCAAGAAAGGAGCATCACACAGTAATGCTTAAGGTATCATTTTAAAGCTGACATTCATACTAACACATTAAATTCAAATTGTATGGGTCTGCATGGTACATTGACCAAGATATTGTGCTTTGCTTTTCCAAAAAGGTAAAAAATATGCACAATATCAACATTCCTTGCCAAATATTTAATAATGACTTTGATATGCACTATCAACATTTACACTGTTGGAAAGGTCAGCGTCTGCTGAACAACTTTCACGTTTATATTTTTAGTCTAGCTCTTATAGTTAAGGAGTTATGAACATTTGTTTTCTGTATGGTATTACAAATGGATTTTCTGAAAATGAGCTCAGGCTGCACTATTGTTCCTATGGTGGAATTAAGCAGGCAGATTTTTCTGAGCTGCTCTGGAGTGAATGAGTTAAATAAGAAGTTTTATTTTGACAAGGCAATGCCTATGGGCAGTGCAGTAGCTTGTACTACTTTTGAGAATTTCAGCATAGTGTTGCACTGAAATTTGCAGCAGATGGCAGTATTCTAGGGTTACCACCTGTCCCAATTTGCGAGGGACAGTCCCTCTTTGGGCAGTTGTGTCCTGCAAAGGAATCGAAAAAATGGCAAATGTCCAGAGATTTTAGGACAAATGTATTTCCTATATTTTATGTAATAGTTGCATAAAACAGTTATTCTGTATCTGAAAAACCTAAATGTTATAAGAAACAGAATAAGCAACTAAAATGCTACAAGAATAAACTTTTATTTCAGGGAAAAAAGTGAAGTTCTGTCCTTTGTACTGGCCATGGGTATATTTTGTCTTACAAAATCTGAAGTTTCTACCAAAAATGTCCCACTTTGGCCATTCAAAAAGGTGGCAACCCTACAGTATTCATGGGGTCAAATCATTATTTAGTTGATTTTTTTCTGGTCAGGGAAGGAAATGAGGCTGTAGAAGCAAGGATGAGGTTGTTCAACCAATTGTGTGTGTAGCTCAGAATGTCTTGGCAAAGGACAAATTGGATGGTGCTTCTAGGATCCTTTCAATTTTGGGCTTAGAGGTCAACTCACAGTTAAAAGTGTTCAGACTACTGGGTCACAAGATGGAAATTTGAGAAGTTTGGTGGAGACAATGGTTGGGAAAGTCAAAGTGAAGATTAAATAGGTTATGGAAGTTCAAGGGCTGCTTAATTTTGCATGCTGTGTAGTGGGACTAGGCTGGGGATTTATGCGGTCTGTGGCTAATTTATTACTGGATGTAAGACTGAAACATAAGTAGATAAGGGTAAACAGGCATGTCAAGGAAGACAAATCTTTTTGTTTGGAGTTTTTCCATCACATTAATGGAGTGTCTTTCTGCCAAGAGGATTGGCTTTCCTTGCCAAACTTAGACCTGTTTACAGTTGCAGCCAGAGGATTAGGAATGGGAGTGTACTTCCACAGTAGATGTTTACTGCGGCATGGCCAGTAGAGTGCAGCAATGAGCAATGGAAAGATATCACCTTTTTGGAGTTGATGCCAATCCGAGCTTTAATATTTTGGGATGTGGACTTTTGGAACAAAAAGGAATATTTTCATTCAGAAAATTTGATAGCCGTGCAGTTGTTGGCTAAGAAGACATTGAATTCTAGGTGGGGTTAATGGCTATTTATGAAGTTTGTGTTACTTTATTTGAACATTATTCTTGATTTTCCAGCTCAGCATACTTCTGGTAACTGATGTTTTTGGCTAATAGTATTTCCCATTTTTAGTGTTGTAGGTTTCATTAGATGGCATCTGCAGCTCTGGTAAGTCACATTATTCTGCCTGGAGTGGTGTGAAAAACTGGACAAACATGGCAAGTTGTCTGGTTCAGCAATCCTGGTTAGAGTCTACTAGGAAGGCATATGCTAAGGCTTTGACAGTTTTTAGGATTTTGTTAGGGGTTTGCCAATATGAGAAACAGTGTTATTGACTAAATTGGTGATGCGGTACTTAGTTGAAAAAAAAGCAGGTAGGTGATGGAGTCCAGACTATAAGGGTCCATTTGACAGCTTTGGGTGCTGCAGCTACATTATCTAGATTTAAGGATGTCATTAAGTATTGGTTGAGTTTAAAGATACTTATGGGGTGGGAAAAGGTATAACTAAAGCTGGGGGATAGTAGGCTACCATTGTGAAACTATATATTCACATTGTTGTTAGAAGTTTGCACAAGGTGACCTATTCCTACTTAGATTGTGTTTTGTGGGCCAGACTACTGGTTTTCATATATGTTGGGGCATTCTGAGTAAATGAAATGTTAAAGACCTTGCAGTGAGGAGATACCAACCTTGCCTCAACTGGTGTGTTGATCTGGTTAAGAAGATGAAAGGCTGATCAGAGGGGTGAAGGCAAGCAAGTGGTTTTGGCTCAAAGTGGTGACCATTTATTTTGCCCTGTTTTATGGGCATTGGCTTTGTGAGTAATTTTTGGTAAAGGATTAGAAGGGTTAGTCGTTTGTGATGGTTAAAGAAAACAGATTAATACTAGACCATTTGCTATTTGCCTTAGATGGGCTTTAAAGGTACAAGGAGTAAAAGTGGATAAACAACTCCACTCCCTGGAAGCTCTTTTTACCCTATAGAATGCTGATGTCTGTGTGGTCTCAGAGACATGGTTCAAAGCTGCGGACAGCATACCTGCAGTGCAGGGTTATAATGGCTTCCACACATTTAGATCAGCTACTTCACAGGCAGGGACTAAAGGTGGAAGTGTCTCTATCTACATAAAAAATAAATACACTTCAAGGCTGGTCAAACAGGACAATGCACTTGAGCTGCTCCATGTTCAAATTACCATAGGTAAAATCCAATACCACTTGCTTGCAAGCTATAGGTCCCTGTCTATGACCCAGGAAACTCATACTATGTATTTAATCTTATTAGAAGCACTAACCATCCAACCCAATACCATATTTATGGGTGACATTAATTACCCCACTATTAACTGTGAATCCTATACAATATCAAACTCCCTGAACCAGATAGTCAATACACCAACTAGGGGTGCAACCATACTGGATCTGGTCCTCACTAATATGGGAGAGTGCTGCACTCCCCCTACTGTAATGCCTTCCCTGGTAAGGTCAGACCACAAAATGGTCTCCTTTGAAGTAAAAATAAAACCTGGACCCCCAGCTAAACTGGGAATATTCAGGAACTATTCTAAGGCTATCCTCCTGATATTAAGTGAGAACCTGGCAAAATTTAAAGCCCCTATAAACCTTGAGTATACTTGTGTGAATGCAGAACTGTTCACAGAAACCCCGTAGAAGCATGTTAATAGCTGTATAGAGACAGTTGTACCCACTAGGAAGAAGTACACAACTAACTCAAAAAATAAGCCACCCTGGTGGAATCACAAAATCAGTCAGATGTATAACAAGAGGGAGAAAATCATGGCAAAAATTAGGAGGTTCAGCACCCAGCAGGATAAAAGCACTCTTATTAAACTAAACAAACAACTCAGAGGACAAATAAAGTCTACCGAAGCTAAATTTGAGGTAAGGTTGGCCTCCCAGGCCAAGGACAACCACAAAGCATTTTTTAGCTATGTTCACAACCTCAAAGGCAATACACAATTGTGTGTAGAGTTCATTATAAATGGAACCACTTATACTGACCCAGAAGATATAGCAAACCTCCGGGCTAATAAATTCAGCTCCAACTTTATTCCTCTCTCCCCCTCAACATTCCTCAGGAAATATGATCAATTATAACTACCCCTACTATTACTAGGGAACAGGTCTTTAATGCTCTTTCTAAGACGAAGAACACAGCATCAATGGGCCCAGAAAATATCCCAGGATGCCTTCTAAATAGCATTAAACATGGCTTATCAGGGCATCTGGAATTACTATTTAACTGTAGCCTCCAAACAGGCTTCATGCCTCATGAATGGACAAAGGCAACAGTCATCCTACTGTTCAAAGGTGGGCCATCTATAGACCCTGGAAACTACAGACCCATAAGTCTCACTAATCTTATATGTAAAGCCATGGAAAGAATTATCATGGAGATGATCAATAGGGATATAGTAAACTTCCAGACACTTGACCCAATCCAGTTTGGTTTTGTAAAGGGCAGATCATGCCTACTCAACCTGGTGGCCTTCTTTGAGAAGGTCACCAAAGCAATGGATGAGGGCAAAATTGTTCACACTGCCTACCTTATCCTGGCCAAGGCATTTGACACAATACCCCACTCAGGCATTGTTGACAAACTCAAGAGGTTAGGTACAAACCTGTATGTCAGCCAGTGGATAGCTAACCAACTCACAGACAGGTCCAAGGCAGTTAGAATTGGGGAGTCCACCTCTACAAAGAGGCCAGTCACAAGTGGAGTCCCTCAGAGATCAGTGCTTGGACCGCTTCTTTTTGGCATTTACTTCTCAGAAGTCAAAGCCAATGTTAGTTGTCTCTGGATGACTAAATTTGCAGGTGTTTGCAAATTAGGAGCTGTCATTGAATCTCACACTGACACAAATATTCTCCAGGAGGGGCTGACATAGACAAACAACTGGTGTCAGAGCCATGGACTAAAACTAAATGCCAAAGAATGCATAATAGTATCCTTTGGGAAGTCATCCATCCCTGGTAATTATCGTATTGGCAACACACCCTTTAGAGCTGACCCAGTAGTCAAGGACTTAGGGAGACACATAGATAGTAATCTAGCCTTTGATCATCACGTGTCTACAGTGGTGAGGAAATCATTCTATGTTGCAAAAAGTATAACTAAAGGTATAGCATCTAAGTCCAAGGAAGTCATTGTTCTACTGTATTCGGCATTCATCAGACCTGTCATTGAGTACAATGCCCCTTTGGTATGTACCTAACCAGGCATATCCAACAACTGGAATGTCCACAGAGGTTCCTGACTAAAATAATACAGGGCATAAGTAATATGTCCTATGCAGACTGCCTCAAGGCCCTATCCTTGTAATCTATCTCCTACAGGCTTTTGACAGGAGATCTATGCCTGGCATACAGGACATTGTTAGACCCCACTTGGATGGGCCTCCTGCATATCCACAAAACCAACAGTACCAGAATTACCCATTCTAAAGAATTAAACCTTGCCTGTGGTATAAATAGGACCTGCCGGAAAGATAGGTATGTATCCCAGAGACTACCCTGTCTATGGAACAGGCTCCCCATCCATGTGAAGCAGAGTTCCTCCCTAATCCAATTAAAGTGCAACTTGGACAATTGGATGGGAAACTGGAAATCCATCCCTGGTTTGGCATCTATGTCTCTGATGCAAACAGATAACCTGTAAATGGTTCATCTCCCAGGCCCATGCTTACACTTATCAAGGGTATCAGAACTTGTCAGAGATTTGGGATGCATGGATAGGCTTAATAAGGCCCTTGTGGTCATTAGCCTAGTAAACACCTATGAATCTATGAACCTATAATTATGTTGGTCTATATTAGTTCATCGACAGCTTAGGTTGTCTAATCTGTAATGATCGACACCTAAGCATCGAACTTGCAAAATTGCGAACAGCCATTTAAGCAAATTCTTTCCTCGGGAATGAATTCAGCAGGCCGTCCATGAACAAAATGAACTTTTCAACCTAAATAAAGTGGGGGGGCTTTGTTCCCCACGTGGGGAGCTGTGCCCCCCACACCCCCTAACTAAATATACCAACTACGACTTTGCGCCACATTGCCGAAAGGGCAAATCCCAGATAATGGCCAAGCGACTTCTTTCCCGAGGAAAGAATTCGCTGAAATGAGCATTCCAGATTTGCAAGTTTGAAGCTTAGGTGTCGATCATTATAGATTCGACAACCTAAGCAGTCGGTGAACTAATATAGACCCTAATTATGCTGCTCACTCTTTTAGGATAGGTAGGGTGTCTGATTTGACAGATGAAGGGAAGTCTCTGGAGGTTATTAAAAGGACTGGCAGGTGGTATTCAAGGGCATTTGGGGATTATATTTGGTAGAGTAGTGGAGGGATGGTGACTATGATGTTTGCATAAATTGTGTGTTTTCTTTTTCAGGTAAGAAGTTGTTAGCCATGACAGGGCACTGTTTTGTATACTGGGTAGCTAGAATAATGGAGTTGAGACCTGGAAGTATAAACCTGGGTATGGATCTAGCACAGTGGCAAGTACAAAGGTGTGGTCATTGAGGTATAAAATGGTAACAACTGATATCAGCATTAAAGGAGGTAAGCGAGCAATATAGTGATCCATCTGGTGTAGTGAAAAATATAAGGGGTAACAATATTGGGGTTATACCAAAGAGGAAGTTGCTTACTTTGTTAATAAAGGACTTATTAGTGGTTTGTCAAAGATTTCAAGGTGCAAGGGTGAGTTGATTGGTAATAATTCCTAGATTGGTGAGGAAGGTAACAGCTAAGCTCAAGGCGATGCAGGTTACTAGAAAATTTCTTAATCTTTAAGTGTCTTATGCATGTGGGGCATTAGTGTTTGTTGTTCTTGCACACTGGGATTTTGTAGATAGGAACCCTTTGTGGCTCCACACTGATAGGGTGAATCTTAGTTATGTTGGATTGGACATCTTTAATATTCAGTTGTCATTGTGTTTGCAGGAGTATTCTAGAAGTAGCTTGATAGGTTTAAGGGGGGGGGCAGACTGCAAGGCAGTATTGTAGCTGGAAGAAGGTTCAGTGCAGTTGTTCATGGTAGTAGGGCCCCTTCTTTTGCCCTCTTTAGAGTTCAGTTGTCATTCCCATTTGCATTAAGTGAGCAGTGTTGAGCTGCTTGGGGAGCTGGTGTTGTGGCTGGTAAGCAGTAGGATGCTGTTCATTTTTGGCTTGTGAGGTGCCCAGTTTTGTACAGATCTCTTGCTTTGAATGAACTAAGGAGAGTATGAGGTAGGTGGGCATTCTGTTATGCTGCCAAAGTTGGTTGTATTTGTACTGTTATGTTTTTCACAATTAAATTTCTCTACGTCTTTTGGGTTTCTAATACCATGACAGGAAGGGTCTATATCATGTTGTTGAACTCTTAAAAGTTCAAACGTCATATGGTCGACACCATATGATCGAACTTTTAAAAGTTCGAACGTTTCAACAGAGATCTCCATACAGTGCGGAATGAGAAGATTTCCCTTTTCTGCACTGTAGTGCGATCTCGGATTTGGTATATTTAAAGAGTGGGGAGTGTGGGGGATGCAGCCCTCCATATGGTGGATGCAGGGGGGCTTGCCCCCCTGATTAAACCATGCAGGTAGTTTTTTTCTTTGGCTTATTTTTTTTTATTACATTTTCAAACTTTTAAATGTTCGATCATGTAATATAAATGCGACAGGAAAGGACTCCATTCCTAAGTCAAAATATGATCGGAGTTCGTGGAATTAGCATTGTTTCAGTCTTTGATTTTATCCAAAAATGCACTTGCAGCACCCTCAATGTGCCCAGAATTGACTCCTTCTGCAATTCATACAGATTTCATGTATTGGGTGCATATCTAAATATGACTGTAGATTCTTTTTTATAAGATCCATTGATCCTTCTACTGTTGGACCTGCCTGGCTATCCATCTTCCATATTGTCCCATTTCTGCATGCATAGCTTAGTATTTTATGACTTTTGTGTCTCTCTCTGGATGTAAGACACTGTAATCGGTGGGAAGAGCAATTTCAATAATCAATTTTACTTTTGTCTTTTTTTCATGGACTACTTTATCTGGCTTTTTTTGGATCTATTTTTTAAACTTTTGGCAATGGGTGATCCCATGCAATCTAAAGTTAATCATTTATTATAATGCTTTCTGGCTCATGTTTCCAATATGTCTCATCTACTACAATATTGTAATGTTTGCACATTCCCCAATGCAACAGTCTTGCCACATTTTTATGCCTTTCAGTATACAGGCCCTCTGCCATTAGCATACCACACCAAGCAGCAAGACGTGTGACTGTTTCTAGGTCTGTTTTATAGATCCTGTTTCTCCCACATGATCAGTGGGCTTTGTAAACCAACATTTACATAGTCCACTACCTTGGGCTGCCAATATTAACCTTTCATCTTTTGGTTTAAATTCACCTTTCCTTAACCATTCTTGCATCAGATCCTGATTGAAATATGGTTGTTCCAGGAGTTTTCTGTACTTGCAAGTGCATTTATGCCTTTTCCACATTTTTCACCTTCTCATTTGATCCTTCTCTTTATATTTTATCATATGTTTTCTGGCACATTTATTTGCTGTCTTATTTTTGCCTATTTTGGGTCTGATTTACATTCACACTTGATACCAATATGCCTCTGCTAATCTAAGCAGGGAAGTCATCTTGGACTTGTCTTCATGTTTTAAAAATTCCACTGTGTTTGAATCTGGTGAAGTCAGCAGATATGTCTGCAGTCCTACGATTGCAGATCTATATGTGCAACCTATTTCGAGGAGGCCCATACCACCTTCAGAAAAAGGAATATAGAATCATGGTATACAGTGAGTTTTATATATTATTTGATAAGGATGAATCATTTTTTGTTGTTTTCATATCTAGATGATCAAATACCTTTTGGGGCTAGTCAGTCTCTCCAAAACTGCAAGTTAGAGCAGGAGATCAAATTGGTTTATAGCTTAGACTTTGTTGCTAGATGTCAGAGCTGTTTTCAGTAATATTTTTTGTCTTCTGAAGTATTCCTTATTAAGTGTTTTGCACTTGTTCGTGTTTTATTGTTAATCCCCCATCAATTCATAAATATTTATACACTCCCTATTGCTCAATTTTTTTTATGTTACATTCCTGCCCCAGACTGATATTTTCTTTGTTTTGCAGCTTTCCTGCCTTAAATGTTGCTTTTGCACATTTATCAAGACCACAAAGTTTCTCATAATGTATCTCTGTTCCCTCTGTTCCCTTCTTCCCATTTTGTCAGCATTAAATGTACAGTTAAACGTGACAAAATACAAAAATAGATTGATTAACCCTTACCTGGCATTTTTGCAGTTACAATCTAAATCCATTCACTGAACTGGGTTAAGTTTTGAACCCCTCTTAAACCCAAATATTATCTGTAGTTACTCTTTCTTTACATGATGTAAAGGCAAATACTTCCTGTCTTAGTTTATCTTTCCTAACATGTACATATGAATCAATATACCTTTATAAAATGCATGTTAAAAGCTTTACACATCACAGTACTCCTTCTAACTTCCTTTAGATTTCCTCTAAAATCTGCTTCATCCTCACTTTCTGCTGCCCAAACCTCAAACAAAACATGTTTACTCATTTATTTATTTAACATTTGTTTACCAGGAAAGTCTGACTTGGAACAAAGTGAATATTCAGTGGAGGCCCTGTGAGAAATGCTCCAGGCGTGTCTTTGTAATGTGGGAGTAAACCGGAGTACCCTGAGGAAACCCACATGAATGCAGGGAGGACAAGCAGACTCCGCACAGAAGGCACCCCAGCTGGGAATTGCACCAGAGAATCTCAAGCTGTGAGATGACATCGCAACCGCTGCACCACTGCACCATCCACATTTGTTTCCTGATTATTTAAATATACCCTTTTATTTTTGTCACATTTCCATAAGCCTTGCCTTTCTGTTTATTTAACTGTAATCCATCTACCCAGTATAAAAATACTTTCTGTCATTCATCCTTTATTCTCTTCTGATAGTCACCAAGTCATCAGCATATACCATAAATATACCTGTACATTTTGTACTGTCTCCAAGTTACACTGTTTACCTTTTCACTCCTCTCAACTACCACAGCATTCATTAGAACCTTGCTTCTCCCCCTTTCTGCACTATAAGTTTTTTGTCCTGTCCATCCACTTATTATCATTTTATTCCATATGTGTTCATATGCTGTTTTAAAACACTGTTCTTACTTTATTACCCAAACTATAACTCCTTAATACTTTCACTGTTTTGACTGTTTTGACTTAAACTAACACTACATCTGTACTTTGTGCGTTTCTCCCTTGGCCTTTCACTGAAAAGAAGTTATATACCCATTCAGTCTTTCCTGGTAAACAAAAATAATTACTAAATTAATTAATTAATGCATTCTGTTAATCACATGACTATAACCTTCCAATCCCCCCTTATCTCACTAAGGAATCCACCACTTTCATAATTATCAACAACACATGGGATACTAATTTTGTATGAAAGGAGATAAAACTTGTTTCATTTCATCCAGCTTACATGGATGATTTGATGCTCTTAACATGGAAAACAGTTTTACTGATTGCTCTGACATCTATAAAGAAGAGTATCTGATTTGCAAGCTTTTATGGTGAATCAACTCAACCTCATTTTCTACAGGAATAATGTTTCTTCAAGAACTAATCCTTCTTTTATGCCTAAAATAGTATCTGAGTCTATTTTATGCCAAATTATCTATCTCCTCTTTCTTCAATCCAAAAAATGAAGTTGAAAGGATACTCAGTACATTGGATGTCTACAGAGATCTCAGGCACTATCTTGACAAAACTAAATCTTTCAGATCTTTGGATCAGTTGTTTGTTTCTTGTGAAGGTAAGTAGGCAGAGCAACCTGTGCCAAAATGGACTATTTTCAAGTGGTTAAGGCTGAGACCAGTTTCCATAATGGTTAAGGTCATTGACTCCCATACACAAGGTACAAGGTTGGATTCTGACCTCTGACCAATGCCTGTTTGGAGTTTGCACAATTTCTCTGAGTTTCTTTGAGTTCCTCCCGCCTTTGAAAAGCATGCAAAGTGCTTCCATTTCAAACTCACCTAAGAATGGACCTGTGGGTAGCAACACAAATTTTTGATGATGCCCTAAAGGGGAAAGAGTTGTATAGACCAACTGCTTTGGGCATCTACTGCGATTTATGCTATCCTCAAGATAAGAGAACATGGATCACAGATTTTGTGCTGAGGCAGGGCTTGCCACTTGATGGTGCAAATATGGCTGTAGTTAATCTAGTCATGTTGACTAATGTCATCAAAATGGGCATGGGTATAAATGAGAACCCAACCTATGCCAGGGATCCATGCTAACAGTGGGAGGGTTGAGGGGTGTATGCTGAGCTAAAGCGGGACATAAAATCAATTAACCTGCCAAACATGAACTAAGAATTGCCACACTCAGTAGTGACAGAACAAAGCTTGGAAGTTGATGACATGATGATAAGGAGGAGGCTGGACATCCTATGTATCCAGGAGACAAGATGGAAGGGCACTGCAGCAAAGCCATTTTGATCCAAAGTCAACAACTGAGGAGGAGGACAGGTATGGGAATTGTAGTGAAGGAGAGGATTCAAAAAGGATGTCATCAAAATTAGTGACAGACACATAGCAATCAGACTCCAGTATATTGATAGGGCAGTATTCATAATCCTTTGACCACAGCAGGGTTGTGATAGTAAGGAAAAGAGTACATTCAGACAGCAGTTGCAGGACCTACTAGATAAAGCAGGACAACAGAAATTGTTGCTGACAATGGGTGACCTGAATGCTCATATCAGGACAGACAGAACAGGATATGAGAACAGCCTGGGTCCACACATGTGGGGTAACAGGAATAAAGAAGGAGATGCCGTATTAGACTTCTGTCTGGCAAATGGCTTGATGGTAGCCAACACATGGTTCAGAAAGAGAGAGAGACAGTCACAGGATTACATACAAAAGGGGTCAACATGCAACTCTGGTAGAATCAGCAATTGCAAAGTCATCCCTAGATAAACAGTCAGCTCTCAGCATAGACAACTGATTGCCACAATCAGCTGCAAGCAGTGGTCAGAGAAGGCTCTAAGGTCAACAGAGACCAGGCTGAAGACCTGGAAGTTGATAGGAGAGAAAGCACAGCAGTTCAAGGAATTACTCAGGGCTCTAGCACCTCAAGAAGAAGAGGAAATAAGTGGAGTGGAAGAAGAAGAATGGCAGTGCCTCAAAACAGCATATGTAAGGGCTAAAGCACAGATATTCGGCCAAGCCAGGTATGGAAATAAAGTACACAAGGGAAGCTGGTGATGGAATGCAAAAGTCCAGGAAGTCATCAGGGATAAAGTGAGAGATAGAAAAGACAGACCGGGTTAGGAAGGAATACTGGTTGACTAACAAAGAAACTGGCACAAAGAAACTCTTTCAGGTTGCAAGACAAAGACAGAAAGATAAAGAAGATAATCAGACAATCTTCATAAGGGATGCAATCAACAATATGCTCACCAGTCCAGAAAACATCAAAGGCAGATGGAAGAAATACTTCCTGCAGCTGATGAATGAAGAATACCTTACAGAAGCTGTATTGCCCCAGACACAGCCCAGGGTGAGAGTAGTAGTGAACCTCACCCTAGAAGAAGTTAGAACAGTGCTAAGGAAAATGAAGTCATGGAAAGCAGCAGACTCAGATGAGGTCACAGCAGATATGATCAAGATGTTAAGTGAGATAGGGGAAAATGGCTCCTGAGGGTGCTCATAGCAGTATGGAGAGAAAGGCTTATCTCAGTTGATGGGAGAATATATATATTAGGGTTTACCTTTACATGTGAGTAATGCACATGAATGAAATACAAAAGTCTGAAAAGACTTTTTCAAGTTTTCGGAAAGCTGAAAACAGAATGCATCGAATGTGCAATGAGTGAATGCACAGTAATGTTCGCTCATTGCAGATTCGGCATTTTTGGTGCGAGGTGCACTATAGTGGGGATCGGGAAGTGGACCCTTTCCCCACTGTAGTGCAACCTCATAGTTAGAATAATAAAGTAGGGGGGTGTGGGGGGTGCAGGGGGGCACAGCCCCCCTGCATTACGCTTTGTCTTTGAAATGAAGTTCGAAAATCAGCGAATCTAGTTTTCGATTTGCTGATTTTCGAACTTCGGTGCAAATCGGAATGGCGATTTTCGTCATTCTGGTTTGCACAAAGGGCCGTTTGATAGGCTGATTTTTAACCTTTCAAAGGTAAACCATATACTAGTTCCAGTGTTCAAGAACAAAGGGGACATTTACAACTGTGGGCAGCATAGAGGTATCAAACTCCTATCACACTGCATCAAAGGTCTGGAGAAGGTAATTTATAAATGAATATGTAGAGTAGTAGAATGTAAGATGGGAAAGAACAGTTCAGATTCAGATCAGGATGCAGCACAACTGACCCAATGTTTGCAGTGACACAGATACTTGAGAAGAAGTTAGAAATGAGGAACTAGTTCAACTGGGCATTCCTGGACATGGATAAAGAGTATGACACGGTCCTTAGAATGCTGCTTTGGGCAGTCCTGCAGTAGTTCAAAGTCCCAAAAACATCCGTAGAATTAGTGCAAGCTATGTATAAGGACCCAATGGTTCAATTATAAATAGTGTTGAGTCTTACAGAGGGGTTCCCAGTGGGAGTGGGTGGACGTGAGCATTAAGCTCTGAGTCCACTGCTGTTCATTCTGGTGATAGACTACATTACCAAACAGGGCAGAGGGACAGGTCAGCAAAGCTGCTGCATGCAGATTATGTAACATTATAGGCAGACTCTGAGAAAGAACTTCAGCAAAGGATAAAGGAGTGGAATACAAAACTGAAGGCACATGGGATGAAACTGAGTACAGATAAGACAAATGCAATGGCAGCAAATGGAGAAATCAGAAGATGAAAACTGAAGTAGAAGGGAAAGCAGTGAACAGGTTGACAGCTTAGAGTATTTGGGATGAGTTGTTGAGGGGGAGATAAGTCTTAATGAGGAGGTTAAAGCTAGAATCAGAGGGGCTGTAGCTGACTGGCACAGTTGCATCCTTTAATCATGTATATGGTCAGATAAGTTAGAGCTTCATGGTAGAATGTACAAACACAACATTATTTTTACACCAGGGTTAAACCCAGTTAATTGTAATTAGCATAAATGTATTCATAAAAATGATTATTCCATATTATGGGCAAATTCTGATACAGCTCAGAATACTACAACATGGGCTATGAAAATGCAAACATTGCTTTATCACAAACATATCACTATAAACATGGTTAGCTCAGTTAAATGCTTAAACTGAAATGGAATTCATCAGGAAAAAGAGAAGTAAGGGAACGAGTACATCAAGAAAATTCTCTGAACCAAGACTCAAATAAACCTATGTCCCACACCAGAGTTAGTACAGGGAGGAAAAAAGTGCATTCTGGCAGCAGTTGCTGGAACTACTAGATAAAGCATGACATCATGAGTTGAAGCTGATAATGGGTGATCTGCATGCACATATCAGGACAGACAGAACAGGATATGACGACTGCCTGGATTGACATTGGTGGGGCAAAAGGAATAAAGAAGAATAGGTTATTCTAGACTTCTGTCTGGCAAATGGCTTGACGGTGGCCAATGCATAGTTCAGCAAGAGACAGTCACAGAATCACATACAAGAGTGACTAACATGCAACTCAGTTAGAGTTTCTCCTAATAAAGAAAGAGCATTAGGGTAAAATCAGCAATTGCAACGTCATTTCCAGTGAAGCAGTCAGCCCACAACATAAACCAGTGATTGTTTCAGTCAGCTGCAAGCAGTGGTCAGACAAGGCTCTGAGGTCAACAGAGACTAGACTTAAGACCTGGAAGATGACTGACACAAAAACACAAGAGTTCAAGGAATTATTTAGGGCTCTATGTGCCTCCAGAAGAAGAGAAAATGGGTGGAGGTGAAGAAGAATCTCAGTGTTTCAAAACAGCATGTGTGAGATTAATGAAACAGATATGTGGTCTCTCCAGGTATAGAAATAAGGTACATAAGGAAAGCTGGTGGTGGAATGCAGTAGTCCAGGAAGTCATCAAAAGAAAGAGTACAGAAAAATGTGGGAGAAAGTGAACACAGGTCAAGCTAAGAATCAACAGTGGCTGGCTAACAAAGAGGTGGAGAGAGCAGTTGCAATAGCAAAGAGTAAGGCATCAGACGCACACTACCAGCTTCTGGAAAGTGACTCAGTAGGTGATACAAAGAAAGTCTATCAGGTTACTAGGCAAAGACAGAAAAATAAAGAAGTTAGTCATCATATATCCTTCATAGAGGGTGCCAGCAACAACCTAATCACCAGTCCACAGGACATCAAAGGCAGATGGAAGGAGTACTTCCAGGTGATTCTGTTCAAAGAAAACTCCAGAGAAGCTGTACTGCTCTTGATACAACCTAAGGTGAAAGAAGAAGAGGAACTTACCCACTAGAATAAGTAAGAACAGTGCTGATGAGAATGAAGTCATGGAAGGCAGCAGGATCAGATGACATCACGGTAGGTATGATCAAGATGTTGGGTGAGTTAGGGGAAAATGGCTACTGAAGGTTTTTTATTTTATTTTTTATTTTACATTTGTTGACCGGGATAGTCCGACTGGATATATGTCCATTTTCAGCAGAGGCTCATGGAGAAAAGCTCCACATACCAAAAAAGAGACAGTACATACATCACTAAGTGATAAAATCAGGCAGACATGTTTAGAAAAAATAGACAAAGAATACAGGCAGATATCAATATACACAATGTGCAGACATACATCTGATTGGCAGAGACATATCAGAAAATGTGAACATAAAATACAATCAGATTTCATAATTCACAATGCTTAGACATTCAAATGCTATGAGGCATAGATACTTGGCTAAACAGCAAATTGGGTAGCAAGACATGTATTAGTGAAGTTGTTAGTCAGGTTTAGAACAAGAGCACAACCAATGAGATGTGAGGTATTTTTTGAGTTCTCTTTTAAATAGGGGTGGTACTTAAGTATTATCGCAACCACATTTTAGCGGTCGCAAAATTGACATACCTCAACTGTTCCGAGTGCAGTAAACACTGAAAGGTGCTACACAAAGTCCTTATTGCTGAGGAAAAAGTTTGCATTACTTTCAGGAAGAGAGAAATTGTAAGAAATCCTCTTCCTGATTTGCGTGCATTACAGACGCATGCTTTCATTGTCATGGCCGCTATCATGCTGACAAATGGAAAGTGTAAGTAGCGGTTTGAGGCTCCAATTTCTACAAAAGGTCTAACAGCAGCTTTGAAATTGTGTCCCTATCTTGTGTGGGTTACAGTTCACAGACGTGATTTATTATTAAGAATACGCACAGCAGAAGAGATGAATGGGCTTAGGATGAGCTACAGTTGTCTCCTGCATTTCGCATGTAACGGTTTATGTTTCTTTTATTTTTTAACATGTCTGTGTCCCCAGTCCCTTGCATGCACCTAGGCACATGTTAAACTTTGCAGTGTCCCATTTCTGCCTCATATTTTTAAAGTAGCCCTCGCAAACTCATCGGTATCTGACTCACCCTACACTCTTACTGACAGTAAATAATGGAGTGCGTTTCTTTTCAGAGCTCATCGGCCTGAAACACAGAACAGACTTCCACAGGGAAAGTGTGTGTTGTTTTTACTTTCCAAATGCATGCTCCTTCTCCATATGTGTATGATTTCTGATATGTTGAATTAAGTTCCTGCCATCTGAGTAGTGCTCATCGTTGCTTGATTCAGGCATTGAATGTGACAGGGAACACATGGCAAGAATGATGGCAGCTTTGGCAGCTGCTTGCAAGAACGGGCAAGGGCATCAGTGCTACATCGTAAAGCAATGCAGTGTGAAGCTGCTGTCAGAAAGTAGCTGCCTCTGATTACAGCTTACTGTGTTCCTCAGACTTAAGCAGTGTAATCCGACAGTTTATAAAACTTTGAACATCAATTATCAGTGTTACATGCACTGCTGTCACTTGCAGTGTCCACATTTCACGGCCGCTAAAATGTGGTTGCGATAATACGTTAAGTATCATAGGGGTAGCAAGGTTTCCTTGGTGATGGTAGTAGGGAGTAGATTCCAGATTTTACTGGTTGAGTTGGCAAATATAGCATCGCCTGCAGAGTTGTTGGATTTTTGGGTCAGTATCATTAGTTTATCAGCTGAGCGTAATGGCCTGGGGTCACTATGAGGGGTGAGAATATTTTTGATGGCAGAGGTGTTATCAGGTTGATGGAGTATTTTATGCACTACTATAAGCTGGTTGAACTGTAAAAGGGTAGAATAGTCTAGCCATCCCAGTGCTTTGAGGTTCTGGCAATGGTGGGTTCTAAAAGCCATGCCAGTAGTGAATCTGGCTATATGATTGTAACATCCTGATAATTTGTTGAGATCAGTTTTGGATAGGTTGGTGATTACAGGGGAGGCATACATAAGGGTAGAGAGGAGGTGTGATCTTGCAATAGCTACCCTAGCTGGGGGGGGGGGGGGGTAAGGAAAGGTATGGCTCTGTACAGGGAGCCAAGTTTTTTGTTGACGGACTTAATAGTGTGATTTACATGTTTATCAAATTTAAGGTTGTTGTCTATTATTATGCCTAGAAGCTTTGTATGGTCATCAGGTTCCATAACAGTATGGACAGAAAAGCATATCCCACATAAGTGAGGAATAATCATACTAGTTCCAGTGTACAAAAACAAAAAGGACATTGACAAATGTGGGTAATATAGAGGTATCAAACTTCTGTCTTACTGCATAAAAATTCTGGAGAGGATGACTGATAAACAACATGCAGAGCAGTAGAAAGTAAGATGGGAGACAAGTAGCTTGGTTTCAGATCAGGATGCAGGACAACAGATCCAGTGTTTTCAGTGAGAAAGATAGTTTAGAAAAAGCTACATATGAAGAAATAGTCCAGATGGACATGCTTAGACATAGAGGAAGCGTATGACAAATTGCCAAGAAAGCTGATCTAGGTAGTCCTGTAATATTTCTACATCCCACAAACGTGTAGAATTAGCGCATACTATGAACAAGGACGAATCAACACAGGTAAAGTGCTTGGATTCAAAGAGGTTTCTCAGGAGGAATGGGTGTACATCAGGGATCAACTCTGAGCCCACTTCTGTTCATAGTGGTGATAGACTATGGTAGTGATCAGGTTGGAAGGGACAGATCAACACAGTTGCTATGTGCATACATATGGGTCTCCTACAGATGATAGGAATCTTAAAACTTCGACTGTCATATGGCCAAGACCATATGGTCGAAGTTTAAAACTTTGAACGTTCTGAACGGAGATCTCCATTCAGCATGGAACAGAACAATTTCCTTTTTCCTCACTGTAGTGCAATCTCAGAGTTGGTATATTTTAATACCAGGGGGATGTGGGGGGTGCAGGGGGGGGGGGGCTTGTCCCCCTGCAAAACATCCTGGAATGTTTTTTTGTTTTGTTTTATTTTATTTTTTCAGGTGTTTGAACTATTGAAATGTCAATCATATGATCTCGGCCATATGAAAGTTGATGTTTTACAAGTTCGATCATCTGTAGCAGAACACACACACATATATAGATATATATACGTATATATACTTTTTTCAATATGTGTTTTGTAAGCATGGCAATAATTAGTAATAAAAAACAGACTTTCTAGTGGTTATGTCATTTACTTATGTCACTATTAAAAGAGCTATCACACAATGGAACTTAACTCTTCAAGTGGCTAGTGTGTCAATAGGAATTGCATTATTGCTTTTTTAGATTTGTCAGCATATTCATAAAGGATGCCTGCATTTTGGGACTGCTAAAAGTACACCAAGGTGTTTTTTTTATTTCAGACTCTTGTTTCTGTGGTATTTTGCTCAAAAGGTGCAGACTTAGCATTCTTCCTTTAAAGAATAGCTAAGCATTATGGTCAAATACCCTAAGTTCATTTTTCACAGTTTTTACAACTCCCTATCATTGTTTACTCCATCTCCCATATGATTTATTACTGATATTTTTGAAGACAAATGATTCCATCTATTCATAAATTATTACTAGAATTATCTTTATCTTTTCAAATTCTTTATGTTTGCCTTTATAACATTTCCTTTGTCAGGTAGCTATTCATTTTCTCATTAAAGGGAATGCCTGGCAGCTTTGCCTGGTTAGTGACTTGTTTAGAGTCCCACTCTTTACAATGAAGAAGAAAGGAATTAAATTAAGACTGCAGTCATTATGGCTTACTCTGCGTAGTATTGCATAATCATATTATCTGAAGATTTTGCAAGTGTCCTGTTTGTATTTATGTTTGTCTTATCACCTTAGTCACTCCACCAGTGGAAGACTAGATATCTCTTATTGCACCTATTAAGCTTGGTACATATCTCTATGACCACTATAATTCTAGTTTAGATAAGCCTTCTTTCTGGTTCATTGTGAGCTATTTTTAAGTTACTGTAGTTCACATTAATTAACATATCCATCCTTTCAAAATGTGCTCCATTATAGTCTTTCAAATTTACTTATGAATTTTCCAGATAACTTTCTGCATTGATTTGCATTTATATATTCATGGGATTCTTGTCTGTTGCATTGTACTTACCATTTATATTATTAGTCTGTTAACTTTACATAATGATATGGTCCATTGTGTTGCACAGTATGGAAAAGTAAGTGATAATTTCTAGAAAAATGAATTCTTCGATTGCCTCTGACTTCAATTTCATATGAGTAGCATATATCAATAAATCTCTAGAGTTATAGACTTGTGTAATATAATTTAATTTTCTCTAGATGATTCTCACTGTTGATGTGACATCCAGATTCCATGCGCAAACACTGGAAAAAAGGGGTTGTGGATGGATATATAGATCCAGGGTTCTAGCACATTTTATATGCTGTGTTTATATTTATATTATACTTGTTGTATCCTCCTGTGATAGGCCAGTACTCCATATTCACATAAAAAATAAGCCATTGAAAAGCATATATTTAGAAACATGTATCTTTCTGTTCTGTTTTCCTTTGCTTAATGCACTGGCTACTTGACCCTCTTCCTTGTTTACTTCCATAGCTTTCTTAATTTATCAAGCTCCAGACAATGTCTAACACTGTCTGTCGTATCTTTCAGGATCAGTTTACACAACCTCCATTACTGTTATTCTCACAGTATTTGACACGGTTCCCTACTGAAATGTCAGCACTCAAAATGTTGAGTGACGAGTGCTGACAAGCAAAAAAAAAGGCAGAAAAGCCAGGAGAAGAGTGAATCCTGAAGATTGTTCTTCACCTGTATACTTATTTTTTGCAGGTATCAAGTCCCCCACCTCCAAATTTATCTCTCTCTCTCTCTCTCTCTCTATATATATATATATATGTATATGTATATATATATATATATATATATATATATATATATATATATATATATATATATATGTATATATATATATATATATATATATATATATATATATATATATATATATATATATATATATATATATATATATATATATATATATATATATATATATATATATATATTTATATATATATATATACATATATATATATATATGTGTATATATATATATATATATATATATATATATATATATATATATATGTGTCCACTTATAGACTTTTAGATTAGTACCTTCCCAGCGAATCATAGAGGAGGCAACACACAGAAAACTGTGGCCATGTGCATAGGCTCACTGTGGGGCTTTTAATGATAAATAAAATACTGTGAGATAAACAACATCATTTCCATTTTGTGCACGTGCAAATGTTAAAAAAATGAGAATAAAGAAAAAATACTAGCAGTCTATATCATTTAATGCCTTTTTTTAAGTAAATACATTTCTTTACCTATTCTTATGTTCACTAATTATGCTATCAAAACTGAGAATTAAAAAAAAAATGAGAGGAAATGGAGCAACGGCAACTTTCTTTTCTCCTTTGCTTCCATTTCAAAGCATTGGTGTACTGGGTATGCATGGGAACGCAAGTCCCATACGCATGCACAGTACATCAACACGAAGAAGCAGTATACCACAACCGGCGGAAGAACAGTAATCCGCTGTTATACAAAGACATTATTTAAGAAAAGTAAGGGGGCCGGATTCACAATGGCTTGCACGGAGTCTAAGAGTAGAGTAAGACTCCATGCAGCCATCATGTCCGACAAGCGATCCAGGAACAGCCTGTAAGGGCGTGTAAGAGCTCCTAAAATGGCTCTTACACGGACAGGGCCGGGACATGCAAATTACCTCAATTGCAGCTGAAAGGCATGCAAATGAGGTAGATTTGCGATCCAGGAAACCCGAACCTGTCCGAGTAAGAGTAGTGTTATCTGCAGAAATGTACTCAGTTGACAACTGAGTACCATTCTGCAAATAGCAAAACGGAGCCGTGACAGCTCGAAATAAAGGTTGCATCCAGTAGAGGAAGCATACCAATGGCCAAATATACGGCTATTGGCAATGTTACCCGATTCAAAATGAAAAAAAGTAATTTAATTTTTTTCCCCGATTTTCCATGTTTAAGCATAACTCAGCGTCGCGCAAAGGGGCTGCGCTCTAAAAACCAGAAAAATAAAAATTAAAACCCACAAATGTGGATTTTATGGGGATTTGTATTGTACAATGCAAGGCAATGGCAGGCTGAAGACAACATGGCTACCGATTAGGGGTTGCTAAGGGGGGAACCCAGTCTAAGAGATGTAACCAAGCATTAGTAGGCAATCCTATGCAAAATGAGGGTAAGGATAGTGAATCACAAGTCTACATAGCAAATGAGAACAGTCAGTGGAGTGTAAGACTAGGATAAGGGGAGTAACAGAGTAGGATATAGGTGACATCAGGAAGGGGTATGTATGAAAGAAGATAATCTCATTGGAGCAGAGTGTCATGTGTTAGCTGTCAGTTGCTCATCACTGGAAGAGGTGTGTCATCAGGTATCCTAGCTAAAGTCAAGAAAAAGAAGGTGCACACTGTGGGTATCACCAAAGTTTATTGTAAAAATGCTTGCAATGTGTATGTGCGCGTGTGCGCACCTGTAAACCTGAGTAAGACAGTGTGCGCGCGTGGAAGCGTGAGTGCGCGCGTTTAAGGCGGAGTAAACATGTATAAGGCAGTTTAAAGTCTTGTAAGCGCCTCTGCACTCGTGTGCACATGTTTAGGCAGGAATTAGCTAGTGTAAGTCCGTCTAAGCCTGTGTGCACGCATGTTAGCACGCACGCATCGCCTGCGCTTAGTGTGCGCGGCGCTGCCCCCTGAGGAAATGGAAAGGGAAAAGGAAGCACAACAAACAGTAGGAAGTCAACCAGGGAGAGTCAGCAGAGCTAGCAGGTGGAAATAATCAGAATCTGGCAATTACACAGGCAGTAAACTAGCCCAACCCAGCACTTAAAACTCTGCAAACAACTTTTCACCATGTATTGCTCAGAGACACTGCAGCACTGCAGTAAGCTAAGAGAAGTGAATACTGAAAAGGCTTAACTAAGACAAAGAAATGTTAGGGGCTGCCATTGCTGTCATAAACCGACATATACAACATGGTGAGGGTGGTGATAATGGGAATGCTGCCAACCAACCCCCAGTGAGGAGACGGAGAAGAGTATACAGGCCCAGGGTAACCTACCAGGGGCTACATGAGCTGGAGATAGTGGAGCGCTATAGAGTGGACAGAGACCTCATGCAGCAAATTGTTGAGCTGTGCAGGCCACGCCTCACACACAGAACCAACAGAGGGGAACCCATTCCAGTGGAAACCAAGGTATGTGTTGGCCTACGAATACTAGCAACAGGTACCTTCCAGAGACCAACTGGTGATATAATGGGGATATCACAGGCATCAGCATCCAGGGTACTGCACCAGTTTCTGGATGCCATGTCAGCACATGTCAGTGATCATGTATATTTCCCCAATTCCCATGAGATATTGGCCAGCAATATGCATCTCTTCCAGCAAATAGCGGAATACACTGAGGTAGTGGGTGCAATAGACTGCACGCACATACGCATCAAAGCACCGGCCGGTGAGCGGGGTAGGGTCTACTTCAACCACAAGGGCTTCCCCTCCATCAACTACCAGGTTGTGTGTGATGCCCAGGGCATAATACTGAATGTGTGTGCTGGCTGCCCTGGAAGCTACCATGATTCCCATATCTGGCATCTGACACAGCTGTACCAGACATTTGCCAATGGGGACATCCCACATGGTCACCTAGTGGGGGATGCTGGCTATGCACTGGAGCCATGGCTGATGACACCCATCAGAAATGCACACACACCTGAACAGGAAACCCATAATGAAGCACACGCACAAACACAAAATGTAATCGAGTGTGTGTTTGGGCTGCTCAAGTCACAGTTCTGGTGCCTGTACACATCTGGTGGAGCCTTGCAGTACACTACAACTACATGTACCCAGATTTTCATGGTATGTGCTATGCTACATAATATGATCCTGCAAAAACAGCTGCAGCAGGACCAGCATAGGCCTGCCTGGCCCAAACAGCCCCCCACCATTGCCAAGGTCATCACAGGAAGAGCGTGACTCGGAGGAGGAACAACCTGAGCCTGCCCCAGTAGGCAGAAGGAGGCATGCCCAGTATGCTTTGGCCTTGGCAAAGAGACAATGCATAGCACATACACTGGCTCAGTAGGAACCCTGGAAATGATACCTCTCTTTGACCCGCACATATAGTAAAAGGGATGCCTAAGTTGACACTACCTGGTTCAAACATGTACAGGGAGTGTAGTATGTGCATCCGACATAGGAAGCCCTGCAGCACCACCTGAGGCATGATTGCCATGTGTCAAGCAATTTAAGGTAGTGCTAAACAGCATTTACCACCATGTAGTATATGCAAACAGAATACACACACCAACTAGTACAACTGTGGTCAGTGTCGAGTAATATTGGGAAATGTCCAGCAAAGTTGGTGAATATACAGCAATGTCAGACAAGCCTGGTCTAAGTAGGGCATAGCAAAATAAAAGTCAACATGCTCATATTTGCTTAACTGGCCCTTAAGCAGTCTGGTCTGCTCAGTATGGAAATATAAAGCAGTGATGGGCCTTTAACCCAGGATACTGTGCACCATAGTTAAAGTACTGAACCACTAAACCATGACAGCATTACACTGTTCAGCCACTATGAAGGAATGTTGATAAGTCTATGCAAAGTATCTCATGGAAACCGTGCAGGCACAGAATAATCCCTGTTGAGTTATGACACAAAGGTGAGTCCTGCAGTAAGAACAGAACTTGACTTCCAACACACACAGTATAAATGTTAATATCGGTCATGTTCACACACATCCACAAATGTAGTGGACTTCAGATTGCAAAATACTGAAAGGTCACACTGGGCATCCTCACACACTTGGATAAATGAGACATATATCAGGCAACAAAACATGGAAAGCCTGAACTGGGCATGCTCACACACTTAGGCCATGTCTGACTACAGCAGTGGGCCACACATCTGACAGTTGCATGTGTTAACCCAGGAACCTCTCACTATCCAGCAATCTGCCCTGTGCACACAGTTACATGACAACAGACACTTATATAACATAGTGGAACCCTGTCATGCTCAAACATGTTCCACAGATACCTAAGTTGTTCATTTAAACTGGGAAAGCAAAGACGATAAAGACCTGCAAACAGTATCAGCAGTAAACATTGTGCATCCCGAGCAGAAGCATAGGTTCAGAGGTCGATAGTAGGCTATCTGCCCTAGGGTATGTACAAGCCTAGCCAGAGTGTGTTTGGCTTTTGCAGCCCTGTCAGAGTACTACACTGTGCCAGTGAATAGTAGGTCACACAAGATAGCCCATGTACGTTTAGGCTACTGTGCCTCTGTCTAGCAGGGACACAGAAGAGATCCCAGAGGTGAATTTGCGATTTCCCATCCATGTGTCCAGATTTGACTTGAAGAGGGTCAGCGAGGGACTATGTCTAATATGAATTGGGATTTTATTCCAGAGTGAGCCTCTGGGAAATGAATCTGTCCCTCCACCATGTCCTTTTTATTCCTGTGCTGAGGTTTAAGTCCCTGGAGGGTGTATCTCTAAGGGACTTGGATTTTTGATGTGGAGCATGTCCATTAATTTGGGCTTTGACATGGCTTTGTATGTCAGGCATAGATTGCCTCTGAGTAGGTGGTAAGCAACAGAGTAGACCTGGAGTTTCCTTAGTTGAGCTGCATATGACATCTGTTTGTAGCCCATGACCCTCTTGGAGAGGTACTTTTGGGTCTCTCCAGGTGCTGCAGGTGTTGGTAAGGTACATCCCAAAAGGGCCATTGTATTCAAGTATGGTGCTGATGACTAATGAGTAGAGGGGCACAATGACCTCACTTGATGTAGATGTGAACCCGTTCGTGATAAGGTGGCATATATAGAAGGTGTTTGTAACCACTTTGGCAATGTGATTATCAAAGGAGAGATTACTATCTACATTGGTCCACAAATCTCAAGTTACTACTTCTGTACTTAATGGATTACCACTTATGTGGTAATTTGTGTGCACCTTGTTTTTCACAAAGGGGATGACTATGCACTTTTTAGCATGTAGCTTGAGCTTGTGGCTCTGGCAGCAAACATCCATCTCTATGAGACCCTTCTGGAGGATGCTTGTGTTAGCTGGAGAGTCGATTATGGCCCCCAGTTTGCAGGCATCTGTGAACCTTGTCAGCCATAATGCCCCCATGTTAGCCTGAACCTCAGAGAAGTGTATACCGAACCAGAGAGGTCCCAGAACTGAGCCCTGTGGGATGCCACTTGTAACTGGTTTGTATTTGGACATGACACCTGCGATTCTGACAATGTGGGTTCTATCCCTGGGCCAGTTTGCAACCCATCTTGTGATATAGGGGTTGATATTTAAGTTGTTAAGCTTATGTATGATATCCAAGTGGGATATTGTGTTGAACGTTTTTGCAAGGTCCAGGTAGGCTGTGTGGACTACTTTGCCCTCATCCATAGCTTTGGTAACTGTTTCAAAGAAATCAACTAGGTTTAAGATGCAAGATCTGCCCTTAACAAAGCCAAATTGGGTAGGGTCCAGTGTCTGGAGGTTCCCAATGTCTTTGTTTATGAGTTCCATGAGAATACGCTCCATAGCTGTACAGACCAGACTAGTCAGGCTTATGGGGCGATAGTTCCCAGGGTCTGTTGTGGCACCACCTTTGTGGAGTGGAACCACTGTAGCTGTATGCTATTATTTGGGTACATATCCTGTAGTAAGGCTAAGTTTGAACAGTGACTTAATGTGAGGGTTCAGTTCTTCTTGGAGCTTGTGTAAGACACAGCCTGGGATACCGTCCAGTCCCATAGCTGCTGTGTTTTCTGCTTTGGCGAGGGCAGCTTTCACCTGTGCATCTGTGATGTCAGGGAGGTTACATTCAGTTGGTATATGCATTTGTTCCTTTGTGGGTGAAGTGGGGGGAGAGGTTTGTGCTGAATCTTTCTGCCAGGATGTTGGCTGTCTGTAGTTTTGGTATATTTTGTACCACTATGCAACAATTCAGAGCATATCTGGGAGTTTTCACCCATATTATGGACATAACTAAAGAAGGACTTGTGATTATCTTTAGTGTCTAGGGCAATTTCCCTTTAGAAACTGGCCTTTGATGATTTTATGAGGTATTGAAGTTTCTTGCTAATACTGATCAGAGATGGCTTCCATTTTTGAGATTTTGCTCTGTCATGTAGTAGCTTCCTCCTTCTGTTGTATAGCTTATTTATGGCCGGGGTCCACCAAACAGGTCTCCTGTTTTTGGAGGAGTGAGGCTTCGTTTTATTTGGGATAGCATGATCCATGCATTCCTGCAGGTGCTCATAGAATGCATTTGTAAAGGATTCTGCGGATTGGCCTGTTATCCTCTGACCTGTGGGCTTTGAAGGATTCCACCTCAGTCTTAAGAAGTGCAAAGTTGGTGTTTGAGAAATTCTATACAGTGATTTCCTTGGCTGGGGGTGGGGACGGGATATGGATGTCCATGGAAATTTGTTAATGGTCTGATCTTACCAATGAGGGGTTTACCTCTGGTGTGGAACATAGAGTCCCCATGTTGGTGATGACCAGGTCCAATATGTTGTTCCCTCTTGTATGAGTGGTGACCAGTTGTTCCATCGCATTACAGTTTTTAACTTCAAGGAACCGTTGGGCGAGTGTGTTTGGGCATGAGTAGTTGTTGCAGTCAATGTTTGGGTAGTTGAAGTCACCCAATAACATAGTTGTAGGAGAGACCGTGATATTCTCCAGTGTTCTCAGGAATGCCAAGTGGGTTTCCTGTAATAGGGAGGGTGTTCTGTAGCAGGCTGCAAACTGAAATGCAGTTTGGACCACTGTTAGTTGCACATGGATGGTTTCTGATGCTTCGTGCAGTGCCACTAACCTGGAGGTGTAGGTATCTTTGATGAATATAGATACTACCCCTCCTTTTGTGCTTCGGTCCGAGTTTTGTGTGTGAAACGCATGGTATGAGTTATAACCTGGTAGTGCTGGGGTGCTCTCAGGAGCCTTGAACCAGGTTTCTGTTACTGCACAGACATCGATATTCTCCATTCTGAGGAGAGCATCAAGTGCGTGCATCTTGAGGTGTAGACGTCTGGCATTGAGTAGCATTACCTCTAGATTTTGTATCCTTGGGTTGTCAATGGAGGTGTGTATGTCCTTTGAGCCTTGCCTAAAAAATGCACTATGGGGGTGGCAAGAGGCATGGCCAGTATATGAAAGCCTAAGGGAGACAGGTGCAAGCCGTCCTAAGCGAAGCAATGTGGCTTGTCAGGCATGTCATCCCAGGCTGACAGACACTGGATCCCCATTGAATGACACCAATACTTTAGACAATTGTTTAAACTGATCATTTTGTCTGTATACTCTGGCATCATTCTTGGTGAGGGCAAGATGCTACCTAAGGTCAGGGTCATACCAGCCTGGGCTACATGATCAGAGAGCTGCTCTATGTCTCATGTCTTGTAGTCCAGGGAGGTACGTCTCATGTCATTCACACCTGCATGGACAATGACAGAGTCATATTTGTACCTGCTTTGGAGTGACCTGAGTGCTTGCATTATGTGGTGGATCCGCCACCTGACAGGCATCTTACAGTGACCTTCTCCTTGTTCAGTCAGTTGAGCAGGACGTCAGTGTGCCGGACAATAGAGTCCGCTATAACAACTGTATTTGGTGTGTTGTTTGGCCTTAAGTGCTGTGACTGTGAGGCACACTGATTTTGTGAGATATGGGATTCATGGGTATTGTTGAGGGGTGGCTGTTGCTTGGGTATCTGTGGCCAGTACAGTTGCTGCAGGTGTTGGGTAAGGTACACCCCAAAGGTGGCATTGTAACCAAGCACGGTTGTTATTAGTATAGGGGCACAATGACATCACTCGATCTAGATGTGAAACCATATGGGATAAGGTTGCTTATACAGAAGGTCTGTCCAACCACTGTGGCAACGTGAATGTCAAAGGTGACAGTACGAACAAGTCATGTCCCCAATCACCTAACAACACCTACCATATGTAATGGAGTAATACCTATGTGTTAATATGTGGGCATGTTGTTATTCCCAAAGGGGATGACTATGCAACTAATGGCATTTAGCTGTAGGCCATGGCTCAGGCACCAGTCATCCATCTCTGAGAGACCCTGTTGGAGTATGCATGTGGAAGCTGGAGAGGTGATCATGGCACCCAGTTTGCAGTCAAGTGTGAACAAGGTCAGCCATATTCCCCCTGTGGTAGCCTGTACGTCAGACAAATATATACTGAACAAGAGAGGTCCCAGGACTGAGCCGTGTGGGATGCCACGTGTAACTGGTGTATAGTCAGACATGGCACCTGCAATTCTGACCATGTGGGTGCTATCCCTGATCCAGGTAGCAATCCATCATGTGAGATATGTGTCCATATTGATGCTGGTGAGCCAATGCATAATGGCCCAGTGGGTTATTGTGTGGAAGGGTTTAGCAAGCTTCAGGTAGGCTGCGTGTACAACTGTCCCTATGTTGATGGACCTGTTAACTGTCAAAATAATACAAACATGTTCAAGAGGCAAGGTCTGCCCACAACAACACTGAAATGTGTAGGACACCGTGTCTGTAGTTTCCTGATGTCTAAGTGTAAGAGTCCCATGACAATACACTCCATAACTTTGCATAACAGGATAGTTAGGCTTATAGGGCAATATTGTCTGTGTTCCATTCTGGCACCAACTATGTGGACTGGGAACACTGTCGCTGTATGCCATTCCATTGGTACATATCCTGTAGTAACTCCAATATTGCACAGTGAGGTTACGTCTGTCATGAAGCTCGTGTAAGATGCAGGCCGGGACACCAACTGGTCACATTGATGCTGTAATGTATGCTTTGGGGAGGTCAGTACTCACCTGTTACTCTGTGGTGTCAGAGAGGTTACACTCTGTTGGGATGGGTAGTTGCTCCCTAGGGGGGATAGGGGGAGACATCTGCACTGAATCTGTTTGCCAGGATGTTGGCTATGCCAGTGGGATCAGGGTAAGTGTAGTCAGTATGCAGTAACTCACAGCATATCAGTGAGTGTCCACCCAGGTTCCTGACATAACAGACAAAGGCCTTGTGATAGTCCTACTTGTCTGGTGCAATTGTCCGTGAGAAGAAGACCTTAGATAAGTACATGAGTGATCATAGCTGTCTGCTAGTACAGATCACAGATGCTTTCCCCATCTGGGATTGTGCTCTATCATGTAGTAGCTTCCTCCTGACATTGTACAGCTCATTAATGGCTGGTGTCTACCAGACAAGTCCCCTGCCATTGGAGGAGTGAGTCTTGTTGTTATTTGGAGTAGCACAATCCATGCAGTCCACTAGGAGTCCATAGAATGTGTATGTAAAGGATTCAGCAGTCAGAGCTGTATTTCACACTGTCTCAAGGTCTCTGAAGGATACCACCTTGCTTTGGTGAAGTGAGAAGTTGGCTCATCAGAAGTTCACCAAGATTACCCAGGATGGGTGTGTGGAGAGTATATGTATGTCCACTGAGATAGCTGTATGTTCCGACCTTACCAATGAGGGGTATATAGTTGGTGTGTAACATAGAGTCCCTATGTCAGTGATGATCATGTCCAATATGTATTCCCCCTTGTGGCTGTGGTGACTGGTTGTGCCATAGCATATGAATGTACAAATTGTAGCGACTGTAGGGCAAGCTTGTTGCGGCTTGAGTAGTATCCCCAGTCAATATTCATGTATCTGATATCACCCAATATAATGGTGTTCATGGAGACCATCATATCCCCCACTGTTCCCAGGAAAGCCAAGTGTGGTTCCTAAGTATGGGAGGGTGGTCTGTAGTAGGCAACAAACTGAAAGGCTGTTTTGAACAATGGTAGTTGTATATGTATGGTCTGTGATGCTTAGTGCAGTGCCACTAAACCGGAGGTGTGTGTATCTGTGATGTATATGGATACAGCCCCTAGTTGTGTTGCCCGTTCCAAGTCCTATGGTCAGAAGGTATGGCATGAAACATAACCTGGTAGTGCTGGTGTGCAAATGTGACCCTGAACTAGGCGTCTGTTAGTGCACATATATTGCTATCCCCCATATTGAGGGGAGTCCTGAGTGGCCGCAATATGAGGGTAACACATCTGGTGTTGAGCAACATTACCCTTAGTGTTATTTAACCTGTAATGTCTATGTAGGTGGGTTTGTCTTTTGAGCCGTGCTCAACAAATGCACTATGGTGGTAGCAAGAGCCTTAGCCAGCATTCAAAGGTCCAGGGGTGACAGGTGCAAGCTGTCCATAGTGAAGCTATGTGGCATGTTGAGCATGTCACCATAGGCTGACAGACACTGTATCCCCTATAAATGACACCAATCTGTTAGCCAAGTGTTAAATGTGATATGTTTGTCTGTATACTGTGACATCATACTTGGTGGGTGTAAGGTGCTAGACAAGGTCAGGGTCATACTGGCCTGGGCTACATCATGACACTGTTCCTCCATGTACCATGTCATGTGGTCCAGGGAGTAACATCTGAGGTTTTACGCACCAGCATGGACAATGATGGTGCCAGTCCTGTACTTGCTTTGTAGTGACCTGACTGCATGTGTTATGTGGCAGATCCTGACACACGACAGACAGCACAAAGGGACTATTCCCTTGTATGGGCTGGTGAGTGGTACGTCAATGTGTCTGACAATAAGTGTTGCCTATCACAACTGTATTATGTGTGTTGTGTAGCCCGAAGGCAAGTGACAGTGTGGCACCCTGACATTGTGAACTATGTGAGATGTGGGAATTGTAGTGGGGTAGCAGTTGTGTATGTGCCTGATGTGGAGGTCTCTGCTGCTTAGGCAGAGTTCATTTACAGCATCCGAGTATGTGTATGTGTGATAATGTGGTTTGAGTGCTGTCACCAGAGGATATGTGAGACTGATATGTGGTGTGTGTAGTTATCTTCACCACCTGATAGACTATGCCAGTCATGGGTTGAGAGAGTTCAGCACCCTGTATGTCTCTATAGGTGCATCTCACAAATATATCTGGGTTTGTTGTGAGGAGGGGAGTCTTGTCTGTGTACATGAGGCAGACGTGACATTGTGTCTACATCACAATATTCACCAGCTGGACTGGAGAGTGCACACAAAGCCGACCTCTGGACATGCCGGGATATCATCATGACATACTCTGTAGCCAGATGACAAAGGATCAGTAGGGTGTTAAGTGTGTAAAGGAATATATCAGGGATTAGTGCTCAGGTTTGTTGGTGTTCTGTAAAGAGTAGCTGAGAAGGAGTCCAGACTGAATCATGACACCTCTGACAGCTATGTCATATATAGCAATGTACACACATATATGTCATGAGTTAGGGCCAACTGTACCTGACTGACAATGCCAACATCCTGACAGACAGGCCCATATATACATACCCACCTCCCACGGCGATAGTCCATATCATCATACCAGGAGATATCACATGTAGAATGGATGAACAGCTACCCCCAATGCTAAAAGCATGGCATCAAGTGGACTACATTGATTACCAATATGTGTCATGCATAAACTACAGAACAAACAGATCCTGCACCTGAACAGTCAGCTGAACCTCCCCCCCTACACAGGATGTGGAACCGTTGAATGTGTTATAGCAACATATGGCACTCCACACAAGTGTTGGTGCACAACACACCATGGGATGTACAGTCCAGTATGCCTATGAAGTATGCTATGCAAGCCATGGAGTCCATCATGGTTGAAGTCATAAACCAAGCTATTGGAAGCTGACATACACACAACCCTACTAATCGTGGTATGTTCATGTGCGGATCATGGTTCCCAAACATGCTAGACTGTTTGTAAGGCAGCCACACAGGACATACATCACTGAACACAGCTACACATGTCTCACATACACTTTGAATAGCCCTTTATCAACATCCCAGACACATGTAGTAGCCACAAAACCAACAAGCTGTGCATAAATATGTGTTGACATATGAAGGAATGTCGATGTGTCCACAGATAGATCACACAAGGTAAGGATTATGAGTTCCTGTTCCAGCTGTTGACACCTGATGACCCACATGGACCATTCCTGGAATGGCATAAAACAAAGTGTACACACATTACCATGTCCAGTCTGATGATGTCAGCACCCTAGAAATACAGACAAAGAAGGGAAACCACCCAGTGCAGCAAATAGCGTGCTGCGCTAATGCGTCTCTCTCTAATATCATAACCTAGTTAGGTAGGGGTTTAAATCCTGCAAACTCTGACTGTGTGTGGGGGGTGTGTGTATGTGCGTGCAATTCTCTATGAAAGGAGTGTCCTTTTTGAAGACTGGGAAAA
>NC_056739.1:1864926928-1864936928 GCF_019279795.1 Protopterus annectens
GGGCCTGTGGCACCCCCCCAGGAACCCCCCGGGGCCCCAAACCATATATTTGGACTCCTCAACACCCACCTCCGTGCTCGGAAGTGACTGCCCTCTCCTACACCTGCCATCCTGACTGCAAATGGGTTCCACAATCAGTTATGCTGTGTATTCCCAGCTATGGGGCTCATATATGCCATTTTTCCCACACTTATCTGTGATTGGCCATTTTAGAAATGTATCAGTTTAAAAAAACCTGCTTTGTCATGCTTCTGTTTCCATTCATTCCTATATATATGCTAATACTGCATTTCTCAGTTCAACTGTCATGGCTTAGTGGTTCAGTACTTTGATTATAGGTTCATAGATTAGTACTAGGCTAACTGGCCCTGTGAGCCATTTTAAGCCTAGCCAATTATCCCCTGTGAGATTCAAACCCTGTACCTTGTGTTTGTAAGGCAAGCACCTTAACCATTAGGCCACCCTCCCAACCCTATTATGATGCACAGTATCCTGGGTTTGAGCCTGGGCATTGCTTTTTTTTATTTTACTACTGTCTAGACAGGCTAGGAGGTGTGTGTCTGTGTAAAGGCGGCTTTGATACAGCTTGCTCAACGTTGCCCGCCGGTAAGCCAGTTGGCGCGCTGCGCAGCTCCATGCCAATGGCTTACGCTGGTTAACGCATTATTTGGCTATGAGCACGCATATTACGTTGTGTGAAGTGTTGCTCAGCTATGGGCACACAGTTTCAGCGTGTTAAAGTGCTGCTCAACTCCGGGCACTCATATTACACCTGTTAAACCACTGCTCACCTGCGGGCAGTCATACTCAGCTTGTTAGAGCGCAGCTCAGCTATGGGCACTTATAAATTTTTTTATTGTGCCAGATTTCTTCAAAATACATGGCCCATTTCATTACATTTTACTTAAATTATAGTTTTTATATATATATACATATATATATATATATATATATATATATATATATATATATATATATATTTATATATGTCAGGAATTGTTTGATGCTTATTTCACTAAAATAGAAAATGATGTTGTTGGGGCTCGAACCGTGACTACCTCCTCTTTGTGCGTCTCTACTGCTACACTATTGCTACTTGGCTTAATTTGCATATTTAGATCTTATATGCTTTTTCAATGGCTGCTAACTGTGGCTGAGCAAAGGGCACACCGCATAAGCGCAATTTAATTATGGGCAAACATTTTTGAAATTATAAAAAAAGTAAACTGTTGATTTTTACGGTTTACATTACAGTTGGGTTTATAGTCTGTGGGGGCATGTGTGGTGTTGTGTTTTTTGACATTTCCGCGGACTCGCTCGTGGGAGTTTACTTTCAGGACTGTGACTCTTCTGGGTGCATGTCCCTTTGCAGAACTCGCCGTGCAGACATGCCCCCTACTTTCCTAAATGGACCGTGTTAGCCTAGGGTGTGATTCAGCATGCCCTCATGAATATGCATGGCATGCTGACGTCACACCATTTAACTGCAGCCTCCGTGTAAGACATATTAACTCTTACACGGAGGTTTCGTGAATCCTGCCCAATGACTTAATTTTACTTATAAGTACATTTGGGATCATTTTGAAAAAGACTTTATACAAAGACTTTATAAAAACATTAATAATATTATGTAAAAATGTTAAATACATAAAATATACCTTTGCTGTTAATATTACCATTAAAACCTATTATTGTACAAGGAGATTTGGCTCCATCTTTTGGATTATTTTGGAAAAACAAATGAAATAAAGATAAAAAGAGTTATTGTAATAAAACTCTTTTAAAAACTTTCAAGTACATTTTAAAACCACAAATAATTATATTTAAAAATTATTTTTAACCTGTCATTTTGTTAAAATTACCTTGTTTAATAACTTTAATAGTTCTCCAGGGGTCAAGTGATGTTTAGAATCCACTGAGTGTAAGTAAAATAATTGTATTGGGTGTTTGCAATAACATCCTTCATAATTATAATTTAGCTGCTCTTAACTTTAAAAGAGAAGTTACTGATATATGTTCATTCAGTCCTGGTTTTTTGTTGGCTTCCAGGGTGATCTGCCACCAGAGCTCCTTATATTCAATGGTTTCTTCCCATAGGCCACCCCGTTCATTTGTATCCACTTTTTTCAGGACAAAAAATAAATAGTGGGCATTTGTACATGCTTGGTGTGTTTATGTAAGGCATTAGTGTCTTTTTTGTTTTTTAAATTGTATATGTGCTCATATATTCTTTTTCTTAGTCTATGTTCAGTTTTTCCGATGTAGAATGCATCACAAGCCTGACACTTTGCCAAATAAACAAGGCCACTGGTGTTACAGTTTATAAATTCCTTACTTCCAACACCGTATTTCTACACTCTAAAAAATACTCTTTTTATTGTAAACAAATCCATATTGTGAACAATGCCCACACTTAAAAGTTCCTTTCCTCTTTTTGTTCTTAACAATTTTCTTATCATGACTGGATTCTAACAAGTTTTTCAGGTTCTTAGAATTTTTATAAACAATTTTAATTTTTTCCTTTTTTATTTTGTCCAGATCAGTGAAAGCTAGAAGCCTACCCCATCCGTTATTCACACTCTCTCTCACCATTGTTGAACCAGCATTAAATTCTAAGACTAAAGCTTTGTCACAGTTTTCTAGATTATCTGTTTTTCCCTGTTTGGTGGACATCTCATCCCTTTTATCATTACCCAGAATAAGTTGATATTTTCCTGTTCTGCCTTCTAGTACCTCTTTTTCCACTTCATCCAATAAATAATCCGGGTATTTCCTAGTTTTAAACATCCTTCTTAATAACTCAATTTCTTTGTAAAAATCTTCATTATTTGAGGTCATCCTGCAGGCTCTTTTATATTGTCCTTTTACTATATTCTTCTTGTAATGCCTATATTCCAGTTCAAACCCACACTTTGACTGTGCACATCCCAGGCATTACAAGAAGAATATAGTAAAAGAACAATATAAAAGAGCCTGCAGGATGGCCTCAAATAATGAAGATTTTTACAAAGAAATTGAGTTATTAAGAAGAATGTTTAAAACTAGGAAATACCCGGATTATTTATTGGATGAAGTGGAAAAAGAGGTACTAGAAGGCAGAACAGGAAAATATCAGCTTATTCTGGGTAATGATAAAAGGGATGAGATGCCCACCAAACAGGGAAAAACAGATAATCTAGAAAACTGTGACAAGGCAGTCTTAGAATTTAATGCTCCAACAATGGTGAGAGAGAGAGTGTGAATAACGGATGGGTAGGCTTTAGCTTCACTGATCTGGACAAAATAAAAAGGAAAAAGTAAAATTGTTTATAAAATTGAACCTGAAAATTTGTTAGAATACAGTCATGATAAGGAATTGTTAAGAACAAAAGATGAAAGGAACTTTTATGTGCATTGTTCACAATGTGGATATGTTTACAATAGTATTTTTTTAGAGTGTAGAAATATGGTGTTGGAAAGTAAGGAATTTATAAATTGTGACACCAGTGGCCTTGTTTATTTGGCAAAGTGTCAGGCTTGTGATGCATTCTACATCGGAAAAACTGAACATAGACTAAGAAAAAGAATATATGAGCACACATACAATTTACAAAACAAAAAACACACTAATGCCTTATATAAACACACCAAGCATAGACTAATGCCCACTATTTATTTTTTGTCCTGGAAAAAGTGGATAAAAATGAACGGGGTGGGCTATGGGAAGAAACCATTGAATATAAGGAGCTCTGGTGACAGATCACCCTGGAAGCCAACAAAAAACCAGGACTGAATGAACATATATCAATAAATTTCCTTTTAATGTTAAAAGCAGCTAAATTATAATTATGAAGGATGTTATTGCAAACACCCAATACAATGGTTTTAGTTACACTCAATGTATTCAAAACATCACCTGACCCCTGGAGAACTATTAAAGTTATTAAACAAGGTAATTTTAACAAAATGACAGGTTAAAATACAATTATTTATGGTTTTAAAATGTAGTTGAAATATTTTAAAAGAGTTTTATTACAATAACTCTTATCTTTATTTCATTTGTTTTTCCAAAATAATCCACAAGATGGAGCCAAATTTCCTTGTACAATAATAGGTTTTAGGTTCATAGGTACATAGGAAGGTACTAGGCTATCTGCCCTGGGGCCTATACAAGCCCAGCCAAAAAGGTACCCTAGCTTTTGCCACCCAAGGCAATTATTTTCCTGTGCCACTGTCGAGCAGAGCCACAGAGGTGATCCCCGGGGTGAAGTTCCTATTTCCCATCCAATCATCAAGATTTTTCTTGAAGAGTGCTAATGAGGAGCTTTGTTTGATATAGACAGGTAGTTTATTCCAGAGTATGGAAAGTCTCTGGGACAGTAATCTATCCCTCCGGCATGTTCTGTTTATTGTGGTGACAAGGTTTAGGTCCCTAGAGTGTGTAGCTCGGAGGGATTGGGATTTCTTTAAGTGGAGCATGTCCAACAGCTCTGGGTTTGACATAGCTTGGTATATTAGGCAGAGATCACCTCTGAGTAGGCGATATGCGACAGAGTAAAGCTGGAGTTTTTTGAGACGGTCTGCGTAGGGCATCTGTTTGAGGCCGGTAACCCTCTTTATGAGGTATTTCTGTGGCCTTTCCAGTTGTTGTAGATGTCTTGTGAGGTACATACCAAAAGGGGCGTTGTACTCTATAATGGGTCTAATGAGTGATGAGTAGAGGGGAACAATGACCTCTTTTTTTCTGGATGAGAAACCTTTTGTGATGAGGTGTGCTATGTATAAAGATTTCTTGACTGCTGTGGTGATGTGATTATCAAAGGAGAGACTACTTTCCACCTGTGTCCCAAGGTCTCTTATCACACTTTTGGTGTTAAGTATACTACCGCCTATGTTGTAGTCCATGGGTACAGAGTTTTTACCAAAGGGGATGACAATGTACTTTTTGGCATTGAGCTTGAGGCCATGGCTTTGACACCAGGCAACTGTCTCAGTGAGGCCCTTTTGTAGGATGTCCACATCGTTAGGAGTTTCGATTATGGCTCCTAGTTTGCAGTCATCTGTGAACTTCATTAGCAAAAGACCTTCTGTGTTAGCCTGTACTTCAGAGAAGTAGATACCAAACAGGAGAGGACCCAGGACTGAACCCTGTGTTACTCCACTTGTCACTGGTCTGAAGTCGGATTTGGAGTCTGCTACTTTCACAGTGTGGGTTCTGTCAGTGAGCCAGTTGGCAACCCATTTTGTGACATAGGGATTTATACCTAGTTTAGTGAGTTTATCTATAATTCCAGAGTGGGGAATGGTGTTGAAAGCCCTGGCAAGATCTAGATAGGCTGTGTGAGCCACCTTATCCTTGTCTACGTTTTTGGTGACTGCTTCAAAGAAGTCTATCAGGTTTAGGAGACATGATCTGCCTTTTACAAACCTGAACTGGGTGGGGTCCAGAATTTGGAGATTACCAATGTCTTTGTTTATACGTTCCATGATGATACGTTCCATGGCCTTGCAGACCAGGCTCATCAGGCTAATGGGGCGGTAGTTCCTGGGGTCCGTGGTGGCTCCCCACGTGTGGAGTGGGATAACCGTTGCTGTGCACCATTCAGCAGGCACAAAGCCTGAGGTGAGGCTATGATTGAACATGGTACTTAGGTGGGGTGCCACTTCATTCTGTAGTTCATATAGAATGCAGCCTGGGATGTTGTCTGGTCCCATGGATGCTGTGTTCTTGGCTTTGGAGAGTGTGTTTTTTACCTGTGCAGCCATGATTACAGGAACTTTGCATTCTTCTGGCATAGAGATGGGCTCTTTAGGGGGTGAGAGGGGGGGTAAAGTTAGCACTGAACCTATCTGCCAGGATGTTGGCAATATCAGCTGGGTCTGTATATTTAGTGCCATTGTGCTGTAACTCAGAGCAGATCTGAGTGTTGCCATTGAGATTCTTGACATAGCTATAGAATGCTTTGTGGTTGTCTTTAGAATCAGTGGTGATTTTGTTTTTGTAAGTAGCTTTGGAGGATTTTATCAGGGATCATAGCTTCTTACTGAGGCTGACCAGGGAGCTCCTCCACTCATGCGATTTTACTCTCTTTTGCAACAGTTTCTTCCTTCTGTTGTACAGTTTGTTTATGGCAGGGGATGACCAGATTGGCTTCCTTTTTTTGGAGGATAGCATCTTAGTTCTGTTTGGGATAGCACGATCCATGCACTCATGTAAGTGCTCATAAAGTGCAATTGTGTAGGATTCATTAGTCGTAACTGCATTGCCCATCTGCATGGGTGTCATGAAGTTCACCACTTCTGTCTTAAGAAGCATGAAGTTGGCTTTGGAGAAATATTTTACCATGGTTTCCTTAATGGGGCATGGGGGCAGGATGTGGATATCTAGGGTATTTAGCTTATGGTCAGATCTGACCAATGAGGCGTTGACTTTAGGTGTGGAACACAGGTCACTCATGTTGGTAATGACTAGATCTAGCATATTGTTGCCCCTGGTGGGGGTGTGGATAAGTTAATCCAGGGCATTGGAGTTTATGAATTCCAGAAAGCATTGAGCAAAGGAGTTGATACATGAGTAGTTTTCCCAGTTAATGGTGGAGTAGTTGAAATCGCCCATTATTAGGGTGTTTGGTTGAACACTAATATTTTCCAGTACATCAAGAAAAGAGGAGTGGGAATCCTGGGGCATGGTGGGTGATCTGTAGCAAGCTACAATTTGGATTGCAGTTTTTCCCAGAGTTAGTTGCACTTGGATAACCTCAGCTGCATTATGCTGAGCAACTAGCCTGGAGGTGTGGATATCCTTAATGAGTATGGGCACACCTCTGCCGTTGGTGTTCCGGTCCAGGTTACATGGCCAAAATGTGTGGTATGATTTATAACCTGGTAGTGCATGGGTGCACTCTGGAGCCTTGAACCAGGTCTCAGTCACTGCACAGATATCGATGTTCTCCATTTTAAGGAGTACCTCGAGTGAGTGCATTTTGAGATTTAGACTTCTAGCATTGAGTAGCATCACCCTCAGTTTTTGCTTGCCTGTTCCTGTTATGGTGGTGAATTTGTCATTTGAACCTTGCCTAAAAAAGGCACTATAGGGGCTGCAAGAACCTTAGCCAGTATCCAGAATCCCAGGGGTGACAGGTGCAGGCCATCTCTGGCAAAGCATCGTGATCTGTTGACCATGTCATCCCAGGCAGACAGATACTGGATCCCTTTAGAATGGCACCAGAAGCTTAGACAATTGTTGAAGTCAATCATTTTGTCCTTGTACTGTGGCATCATTCTGGGTGATGGCAGAATGCTACTCAGGGCTAGGGTCATACCTGTCTGGGCTACAAGATCAGAGAGCTTTTCCATGTCTCTTTTCATGTAGTCCAGGGAGGTACGTCTCAGGTCGTTCACGCCAACATGGACAATGACAGAGTCATATTTGTACTTGTGGGGTGACCTGAGTGCGTGGGTTATGTGGCAGATCCTAGCACTCAACAGGCAGCTGACAGTAACCTTCTCCTTGTTTAGCCTGGTGAGTGGGACATCAGTGTGCCTGACTATAGAGTCACCTATGACTAGTGTGTTGGGTACTTTGTTTTGCTTTGTTGGCTGTGGTTGAGTGGCACACTGAGCCTGTGGGCTATGTGTCATTTGGGTTGTGTTGGGGGGTGGAGGTTGCTTGCAATTTTGCTTTGGAGGTCTCTGTTGCTTGAGCAGATTATTATTGAGAGCCTCTGTGAATGTTTTTGCGTTTCTATGTGTGGATTTTGGTGGTGTAGATTTAGTGAGACTATGTGATGAGTGTGGTGTGGTGCAAGTGTTTACCTTCTCCTCTTGACTGTCAAGTTCAGTCTTGATTGGAGAGAGCTTTACCTCCAGTTTGGCTAGATAAGTGCATCTCTCACAGGTTGTAGTGTTGGGTGGTAGGAGGAGGGGGTTGTCTGTGTACATGAGGCAACTTCTACATTGCCCCAAGATGCCCAGATTCAACAGATAGACAGGAGAGAACACTAGGAGCTGACCCTTGGACATGCCTGAATAAAAAAATATTTTCCTCTAGATAAGTGAGGAAAGTGATTACAAGAGCTGTTTTTCTCTATGCGAAGAAAGTATGTACCAAAACTGTTTTCCTCTAGGTAATCAGGAAGGTTGAGTGCTGTAGTAATTAATAGGTTATTTAGTGCTTACAAGTTCTGAACAAGTGCTGATCACGAATAAGCAAATTCAAGTGCTAAAACTAAGAATCTGTATCTGGACTAAACTAGTTACAGAAAAGGGGGGAAACAAGTGCAAATGTGGGCTTTTAAATCAGAAAGTTGAGAGAGATGGAAAAACTGCCCAGACGGCCAATAACTACAATTTCTGGGCCAGAACCACTCCTTATGTGGTAGATATGTTACCTAGTGCTTACCACTTCCACTGATAAACTAGAAGGTTTCCCTCCAACACAGAATGCTTGGGGGGGGGGGGGGTCAGAAGCTTACATACAGTCCTGGATACAGCAAATCTGAATCTGGACTACACTAGTTACAGGAAAGGTTTTTTTTTTTTTTTTTTTATATATACAGAAAAGTGGCTAAAACAGCAGTAAAAACAAATCAAATGCAGTGCAAGCTAGCACACTTGAGTATGCAGCAATGTTATACCAAATAGTTTAAAAAATGCAATTAAATTAAAAATGACTAATAACAAGTGCAGAATGAGTCTATTAGGTAGAATGAGGTAAAGAGATGGGACTAGGGGGAGTGTCTCAGATCAAATCTACAGTGGGGGCGGGCAACTGCAAAAGCCACCAAATTTAAACAGCAAGACAGGAATAGGGAGGGTGGGTATGGCAAAACCAATACCTTCAGCAGAGATCTGAAAAAACTATACAGTGAAGCAAAAATAACAGTGCACAACTCTGAAGTCAGCCAGCAATGATGTAAAATTAGTCAAACAACAATTACCAGTACACAACTCTGAAGTGCCGGAAAATTATACTCAGCTCTGTATATCTCCAGATAGTTTGAAGAGCACTCTGTCAGGACACAGGAAGGCTCCAGCAATGATATGCAGGTTATTACTAAGAGGGTCTAATTTTATGCAAGTAATCCTTGAGATAGTCAGATAACACACAGGATGTAAAATCAGTTATACCAACTTAAGACACAGAGAAATGGGGGGGGGACACCTTCAGCAGAGATCTGAAAAACTATACAGTGAAGCAAAAATAACAGTGCACAACTCTGAAGTCAGCCAGCAATGATATAAAATTAGTCAAACAAGAATTACCAGTACACAACTCTGAAGTGCCAGAAAAATATACTCAGCTCTGTATATCTCCAGATAGTTTGAAGAGCACTCTGTCAGGACACAGGAAGGCTCCAGCAATGATATGCAGGTTGTTACTAAGAGGGTCTAATTTTATGCAAGTAATCCTTGAGATAGTCCAATACCACATAGGATGTAAAACCAGTTATACCAACTTAAGACAGAGAAATGGGGGGGGGGGGGGGGCACCTTTAGCAGAGATCTGAAAAACTATACAGTGAAGCAAAAATAACGCACAACTCTGAAGTCAGCCAGCAATGATATAAAATTAGTCAAACAACAATTACCAGTACCCAACTCTGAAGTGTCAGAAAAATATTCTCAGCTTTGCATATCTCCAGATAGTTTGAAGAGCACTCTGTCGTTTTAATGGTAATATTAACAGCAAAGGTATATTTTATGTATTTATCTTTTTTACGTAATATTATTAATGTTTTTATAAAGTCTTTGTATAAAGCCTTTTTCAAAATGATCCTAAATGCACTTATAAGTAAAATTAAGTCATTGACATGATTGAATTTCTGGTTAGAAACACGAATGAATTTTATGTATATATTTGATTGTTGAGTCTGAGTGTTCTTTTAATTAAACATAATGGTCTGTTTTTCATTGGTGGTGTTGTAAAGGGAAGTTTATTTAAATGGGAGTGCTTTATTAAGCCCCCACCTGATGAAGTGCATTGTTAAACAAAAATGTTTTTTTGTGAGTGTTAATGGTT
>NC_056739.1:1864939428-1864945882 GCF_019279795.1 Protopterus annectens
AGAAATAAGAGTGGAGCACTGAATCTACCTGAATGGAAGATTACTATGGTCCTGAGGAAGCTGTGCTCCTAATATATCCAGCCAAGAGTTAAAGGAATTATGGTATGTGGGTCTATACTTCTCAGTTAGACAACCATAAAAATGTATGCTCTGTAAGGAGATTTTCTGCCACCTGAGTGCAGGCACTGAGCTAAATGATTGCACATGTAATAATAAATAGTATACATGTGATATATATTTTCCACAAAACATCTGCAGTAGAATTTACTTACAGGAGATGGAAAGAAGTATAAGCAGGTGAAAAAAAGCAGCAAACACCATGACAATAGTGAGGAAATAGCAATGGACTTCATCAAAGATGCAAACAGTATTATAGCTAACATAGATGCAACTATAGTACTACAATTAGTACAAAACTATCATCAGCAATATTATAATTTACAGGAATGTGAAACTGAGTATTTACAAGACATTACTTATCGTACATATCTTGTGAAATTTGCATACAGTTGAATTAATACTGATTTTTATTTAAATTTTATTTATAGTTATATTTAAATGTATGGGGTCTACTACAGATACTCATGTGCTAGTAGCACACCTGTTCATTCCCACTTGCTCAAAACACGAAGTGCTCGGACTCCTTCTAACCTGAGCTCCCATTTCTTCATAGCTTTCCTAACACCCAAACCTATAAAATATATAACCCTACCAGAACCTAAACCCTAAGCCTAAAACTTCCACCTGGTTCCCATCCTCAGCTCCTTGGTTCTTTAACCTAAACTTCCATTTTCTTCCCTAACCCAGATTGCTCATTAAACCTAAATTCCCTGATCACTCCCAAGCCCTAAAACTCCCTTCCCACTCCTTAAACCTAAACCTTCAATTCCCCTCCATAAACTTAAATTTCCCATTTGTTCCCTAATCGTATAATTCCTTTTCACACTCTTTAATCCCATTCCCAAAAATCTAAAATCCCTGATCTCACTCTAAACCTAAACTTCCCACCCACTCCCTAATCCTAGAACTATCTTCCTGCTCCCTAACCCTAAAATCCTCCTTCCACTTTCTAATTCTAGAACTGTCCTCTCACTCCCTAATCCTAAGAGAGAAGGTATTTAATAAGGTTTGCAGTTCCACAGCAGAGTGGTAAATATCAAAATTAACATTTATTTACCAGGAAAGTGCAACTAGAAAAGAGCCCATTTTCAGCAGATGGCCAGGGAGAAATGCTTCAGACACACATCCTTGGAATGTGGGAGGAAACTGGAGGAAATCCACATGAACACAGAGAGGACATGCAGACTGTGCACAGAAGGCACCCCAGCCAAGAATCAAACCAGAGAAACTAACCACTGCACCACTGTACCACCCAATAATAGTGCTACATGGTTTGATGCTACTTAGCTATGTATTAGGACCAATAAAGTGCAAATATTCTAGTACAAGGGCTGCATAGTAAGTTACAACAGCAATATTACTGTCAACAATTGTGCTTTTGAACTATAGTGAAGAGGCGATACTACAGATTGTGTGTGACAAGAATGTGAAGGCAGCATGTGGAAGTCTATGTGAATTCACAACTACAATAAAGCACCCCATAGCTGCAACACTGACACTGTGGTAGTCCAAAGAGGGCTAGCATAGTAAAGTACCAGTTCAGATCATCACATAGGTGGGGAGGAAAGGGAGGACATAGGGAGAGCATAAAGGGTGCAAAACCAAGAAGAAAAAGGTGCTTAAGTGTAGCCTCAGGAAAAGTAGGTAGGATACAGGTAAGATGGTGCTCATTTTATAATTTTAAAGAATATGGCAGATGGAGAGGGTATCAACTAGCTTAAATGGAAAGATATGAGGAAGTAGGGAAGGTAATTGGGGTAGTTAAGCTAACATTAACTGTAGACAGAGACAAAAAAGGTAGTATGAGCACACACACTGAGACAATAGTGACATGATGCAGACAGAAGGAGGAGGAGAGTTACTAATGAGGGGACTGGGCATATTTTTTAGCAATGAGCCCCCCCCCCTTCCCCAAGTCTTTCTGTGTTGGAGGGAAGCCTTCTAGCTTATCAGTGGGAGTGGTAAGCACTAGATAGCCTATCTACCACAAGAGTGGTTTCAGGCCCAGAAATTGTAGTTTATTTGCCATTTGGCAGTTTTTCCATCTCTTTCAACTTTCTGGTTTAAAAGCCCACATTTGAGCTTGTTTCCCACCTTTCCTGTAACTAGTCTAGTCCAGACACAGATTTGCTCTATCCAGGACTGTTTGTAAGCTTCTGAGTCCCCCAAGCCTTTCTGTGTTGGAGGGAAACCTTCTAGCGTATCAGTGGGAGTGGTAAGCACTAGGTAGCTTATCTACCACCAGAGTGGTTTCTGGCCCAGAAATTGTAGTTTATTGGCCGTTTGGGCAGTTTTTCCATCTCTTTCAACCTTCTGGTTTAAAAGCCCACATTTGCACTTGTTTCCCACCTTTCCTGTAAACAGTTTAGTCCAGATACAGATTTGCTTTATCCAGGACTGCTTGTAAGCTTCTGAGCCCCCCAAGCCTTTCTGTGTTGGAGGGAAGCCTTCTAGCTTATCAGTGGGAGTGGTAAGCACTAGGTAGCCTATCTACCACAAGAGTGGTTTCTGGCCCAGAAACTGTAGTTTATTGGCTGTTTGGGCAGTTTTTCCATCTCTTTCAACGTTCTTATTTAAAAGCCCACATTTGCACTTGTTTCCCACCTTTCCTGTAACTAGTCTAGTCCAGATACAGATTTGCTGTATCCAGGAATGTTTGTAAGCTTCTGAGACCCCCAAGCCTTTCTCTGTTGGAGGGAAGCATTCTAGCTTATCGGTGGGAGTGGTAAGCACAAGGTAGCCTATCTACCACAAGATCCAGGTACATAGTCTTAGTTTTAGCACTTGAATTTGCTTATTTGTGCTCAGCACTTGTTCAGAACTTGTTGTTAGCACTAAATAAGCTGCAAATTACTACAGCATTCAACCTTCCTCTTTACCTACAGGAAAACAGTTTTTGTACTTACTTTCCTCACTTGCTTAGAGAAAAACTGCTTTTATACTCACTTTCCTCACTTGTCTAGAGGAAAGTATTTTTTTTATTCAGGCATGTCCAAGGGTCAGCTCCCAGTGTTCTCTCCTGTCTATCTGGTGAGTAGTTGAAATCGCCCATTATTAGGGTGTTTGGTTGAACACTAATATTTTCCAGTACATCAAGAAAAGAGGAGTGGGAATCCTGGGGCATGGTGGGTGATCTGTAGCAAGCTACAATTTGGATTGCAGTTTTTCCCAGAGTTAGTTGCACTTGGATAACCTCAGCTGCATTATGCTGAGCAACTAGCCTGGAGGTGTGGATATCCTTAATGAGTATGGGCACACCTCTGCCGTTGGTGTTCCGGTCCAGGTTACATGGCCAAAATGTGTGGTATGGTTTATAGCCTGGTAGTGCATGGGTGCACTCTGGAGCCTTGAACCAGGTCTCAGTCACTGCACAGATATCGATGTTCTCCATTTTAAGGAGTACCTCGAGTGAGTGCATTTTGAGATTTAGACTTCTAGCATTGAGTACCATCACCCTCAGTTTTTGCTTGCCTGTTCCTGTTATGGTGGTGAATTTGTCATTTGAACCTTGCCTAAAAAAGGCACTATAGGGGCTGCAAGAACCTTAGCCAGTATCCAGAATCCCAGGGGTGACAGGTGCAGGCCATCTCTGGCAAAGCATCGTGATCTGTTGACCATGTCATCCCAGGCAGACAGATACTGGATCCCTTTAGAATGGCACCAGAAGCTTAGACAATTGTTGAAGTCAATCATTTTGTCCTTGTACTGTGGCATCATTCTGGGTGATGGCAGAATGCTACTCAGGGCTAGGGTCATACCTGTCTGGGCTACAAGATCAGAGAGCTTTTCCATGTCTCTTTTCATGTAGTCCAGGGAGGTACGTCTCAGGTCGTTCACGCCAACATGGACAATGACAGAGTCATATTTGTACTTGTTGTGGGGTGACCTGAGTGCGTGGGTTATGTGGCAGATCCTAGCACTCAACAGGCAGCTGACAGTAACCTTCTCCTTGTTTAGCCTGGTGAGTGGGACATCAGTGTGCCTGACTATAGAGTCACCTATGACTAGTGTGTTGGGTACTTTGTTTTGCTTTGTTGGCTGTGGTTGAGTGGCACACTGAGCCTGCGGGCTATGTGTCATTTGGGTTGTGTTGGGGGGTGGAGGTTGCTTGCAATTTTGCTTTGCAGGTCTCTGTTGCTTGAGCAGATTATTATTGAGAGCCTCTGTGAATGTTTTTGCATTTCTATGTGTGGATTTTGGTGGTGTAGATTTAGTGAGACTATGTGATGAGTGTGATGTGGTGCAAGTGTTTACCTTCTCCTCTTGACTGTCAAGTTCAGTCTTGATTGGAGAGAGCTTTACCTCCAGTTTGGCTAGATAAGTGCATCTCTCACAGGTTGTAGTGTTGGGTGGTAGGAGGAGGGGGTTGTCTGTGTACATGAGGCAACTTCTACATTGCCCCAAGATGCCCAGATTCAACAGATAGACAGGAGAGAACACTGGGAGCTGACCCTTGGACATGCCTGAATAAAAAAATATTTTCCTCTAGATAAGTGAGGAAAGTGATTACAAGAGCTGTTTTTCTCTAAGCGAGGAAAGTATGTACCAAAACTGTTTTCCTCTAGGTAATCAGGAAGGTTGAGTGCTGTAGTAATTAATAGGTTATTTAGTGCTTACAAGTTCTGAACAAGTGCTGATCACGAATAAGCAAATTCAAGTGCTAAAACTAAGAATCTGTATCTGGACTAAACTAGTTACAGAAAAGGGGGGAAACAAGTGCAAATGTGGGCTTTTAAATCAGACAGTTGAGAGAGATGGAAAAACTGCCCAGACGGCCAATAACTACAATTTCTGGGCCAGAACCACTCCTTATGTGGTAGATATGTTACCTAGTGCTTACCACTTCCACTGATAAACTAGAAGGTTTCCCTCCAACACAGAATGCTTGGGGGGGGGAGGGTCAGAAGCTTACATACAGTCCTGGATACAGCAAATCTGAATCTGGACTACACTAGTTAAAGGAAAGGTATACATTTTTTTTAATATATGCAAAAAAGTGGCTAAAACAGCAGTAAAAACAATTCAAATGCATTGCAAGCTAGCACACTTGAGTATGCAGCAATGTTATACCAAATAGTTAAAAAAATGCAATTAAATTAAAAATGACTAATAACAAGTGCAGAATGAGTCTATTAGGTAGAATGAGGTAAAGAGGTGGGACTAGGGGGAGTGTCCCAGATCAAATCTACAGTGGGGGCGGGCAACTGCAAAAGCCACCAAATTTAAACAGCAAGACAGGAATAGGGAGGGTGGGTATGGCAAAACCAATACCTTCAGCAGAGATCTGAAAAACTATACAGTGAAGCAAAAATAACAGTGCACAACTCTGAAGTCAGCCAGCAATGATGTAAAATTAGTCAAACAACAATTACCAGTACACAACTCTGAAGTGCCGGAAAAATATACTCAGCTCTGTATATCTCCAGATAGTTTGAAGAGCACTCTGTCAGGACACAGGAAGGCTCCAGCAATGATATGCAGGTTATTACTAAGAGGGTCTAATTTTATGCAAGTAATCCTTGAGATAGTCAGATAACACACAGGATGTAAAATCAGTTATACCAACTTAAGACACAGAGAAATGGGGCGGGGGACACCTTCAGCAGAGATCTGAAAAACTATACAGTGAAGCAAAATTAACGCACAACTCTGAAGTCAGCCAGCAATGATATAAAATTAGTCAAACAACAATTACCAGTACCCAACTCTGAAGTGTCAGAAAAATATTCTCAGCTTTGCATATCTCCAGATAGTTTGAAGAGCACTCTGTCGTTTTAATGGTAATATTAACAGCAAAGGTATATTTTATGTATTTATCTTTTTTACGTAATATTATTAATGTTTTTATAAAGTCTTTGTATAAAGCCTTTTTCAAAATGATCCTAAATGCACTTATAAGTAAAATTAAGTCATTGACATGATTGAATTTCTGGTTAGAAACACAAATTAATTTTATGTATATTTTTGATTGTTGAGTCTGAGTGTTATTTTAATTAAACATAATGGTATGTTTTTTTCATTGGTGGTGTTGTAAAGGGAAGTTTATTTAAATGGGAGTGCTTTATTAAGCCCCCATCTGATGAAGTGCATTGTTAAACAAAAATGTTTTTTTGTGAGTGTTAATGGTTTTATTTGTGTAATAAAAACTCTGTGGGTTAGCGTACAGTTCTCTGAGCTTTATTGTTTTACCATCCATTTGGGCTTTTTTGGATTTACTAATACTATACACTGACTACCCATGGGTAATTTTGTCTTTTACTGGTCGATACATTTTGTTTTACTGTTTAATGGAAAAAAATCTTCAGAACTTCATTCTCAATTAATGATAATGATT